>NC_089580.1:149801993-150071459 GCF_019320115.1 Miscanthus floridulus | reverse complement strand
CAAATGGTGTCAAGGCTAAGTTCATTGGTAAACCATGGATGGGCTCAAAGAAAGCCATTTGGGTGCCAAAGAGCTTGGTCACTAACCTTCAAGGACCCAAGCAAGTTTGGGTATCTAAAAAGAATTGATCTTCTTTTATAGGTCAATTACAAAGCCAGAGGAAGGCATTGTGTTCTTGATAGTGGGTGCACTCAACACATGATCGGTGATGCAAGAATGTTCAACTCAATCAACACCAATGGAAATGATGGTTATGATAGTATCACTTTGGTGACAATGGGAAAGGCAAGGTCAAAGGGCTTGGTAAGATTGTAATATCCAATGACATGAGAATATCCAATGTATTGCTAGTTGAGAGCTTGAACTTTAATTTGCTATCTGTGGCTCAATTGTGTGATCTTGGATTCAAATGCATATTTGGGGTAGATGACATAGAGATCATAAGTGTAGATGGCTCTAACTTGATCTTCAAAGGCTTTAGATATGAGAATCTATACTTGGTTGATTTCAATGCTAGTGAAGCTAAATTGTCTACATGCTTGTTCACTAAATCTAGCATGGGTTGGTTATGGCATAGAAGGCTTGGTCATGTTGGAATGAAACAATTAAATAGATTGGTTAAGCATGACTTGGTTAGAGGCTTGAAAGATGTTGTATTTGAGAAGGATAAACTTTGTAGCTCTTGTCAAGCTGGCAAACAAGTTGGAAACACCCATCCTAAGAAAAGCATGATGAGCACTAGTAAAGCATTTGAGTTATTGCACATGGATTTGTTTGGGCCAACACAATACACTAGCATCGGTGGAAACAAATATGGCTTTGTGATAGTGGATGATTATACTAGATACACATGAGTATTCTTTCTAGTGGATAAAAGTGATGTGTTTGCAACATTCAAATCATTTGTTAAGAGCATTCACAATAAGTTTGAAACAACCATCAAGAGAGTTAGAAGTAGCAATGGTAGTGAGTTCAAGAACACTAGAATTGATGAGTTGTGTGATGAATTTGGAATTAGACATCAATTCTTGGCTAAGTACACTCCACAATCAAATGACCTTGTTGAAAGGAAGAATATAACACTCATTGATATGGCAAGGTCTATGCTTAGTGAGTACAATGTGAGTCAATCTTTTTGGGCCGAAGCTATCAACATGGCATGCTATTGTAGCAACCGTCTCTATTGTCACCCATTGAAAGAGAAGACACCATATGAGCTCTTGAATGGTAGAAAGCCCAACATTGCATATTTTCAGGTTTTTGGTTGCAAATGCTATATCTTGAAGAAAGGCACTAGATTGGGCAAGTTTAACAAGAAATGTGATGAATGATTTCTACTAGGTTACTCCACTATAAGCAAAGCATATATAGTTTGGAATTTAGATAGTGGTACTCTTGAGGAAGTTCATGATGTTGAATTTGATGAAATCAATGGTTCACAAGAAGAGAATGAGGATTTGGAAGATGTTAGAGGCATTCAACTTTCAAATGCCATGGAAAACATGGATGTTGGTGAATTGAGGCCTAGGCAAGCAAATGATGATGAAAATGATCAAGTGCAAGTGCTCTCTAACTCAAATGTGCAAGATGAAACAAATCAAGCTAGTACAAGTGGCTCTCATGACAATGAATAAAATCAAGTACCTAGTACATCATCTCAACTCAATGATCAAGCAAGTGCAAGCGATCAAGTTCCAATCCTCCAACCAACTAATATTGCAAGGGATCATCCATTAGACACTATCATTGGTGATATTTCTAGAGGTATACAAATAAGATCAAGATTGGCTTTATTTTATGAGCATTTCTCATTTGTGTCATCCATTGAACCAAAGAAGATAGATGAAGCATTGAAGGATGTTGATTCGGTGAATGCTATGCATGAAGAATTAAATAACTTCACAAGAAATTAAGTATGAGAATTAGTAGAGAGACCAAAGGGACACAATGTGATTGAAACCAAATGGGTCTTTAGAAATAAGCAAGATCAAGATGGGATAGTAGTAAGGAACAAAGCAAGATTGGTAGCATAAGGATATACATAAGTTGAAGGTCTTGACTTTGGATAAACATATGCCTCGGTTGCTAGATTGGAAGCAATTAGGATCTTGTTAGCTTATGCTTGTGCCCACAACATCAAACTCTATCAAATGGATGTTAAGAGTGCATTTCTCAATGGTTACATCAATGAAGAAGTATATGTTGAGCAACCTCTTAGTTTTGAAGATGACAAGAAGCCTGACCATGTGTACAAGTTGAAGAAGGCATTGTATGGCTTGAAGCAAGCACCTAGAGCATGGTATGAGAAATTAAGGGACTTCCTACTCTCTAAAGGGTTCATGATGGGTAAGATTGACACCACTCTTTTCATCAAAAAGATTAGAAAAGATCTATTTGTGTTGTAAATCTATGTTGATGACATCATATTTAGATCAACCAATCAAGACTTTTGTGATGAGTTTAAAAAGATGATGGCTAATGAGTTTGAGATGTCCATGATTGGAGAGTTAAGTTACTTCCTTGATCTTCAAATCAAGCAATTGAAGAGTGGTATATTTGTGAGTCAATGCAAGTATATCAAGGACATGATCAAGAAGTTTGGCATGAGTGATAGCAAAGTCATTAGCACACCAATGGGAACAAATAGCAACTTGAATAGTGATACAAGTGGAAATATGGTGGATCAAAAATTGTATCGGTCTATGATTGGAAGCCTACTCTATGTGACCGCATCAAGGCCGGATGTCATGTTTAGTGTATGCATGTGTGCAAGATTTCAAGCCTCACCAAGAGAAAGTCATTTGAAGGCCACAAAGATAATATTGAGGTACTTGAAGCATACACAAAATGTTGGTTTGTGGTATCCCAAAGGAGCAAAGTTTGAGCTAGTTGGTTACTCCGACTCGAATTATGCGGGATACAAGGTTGAAAGGAAGAGCACCTCGGGCACATGTCAATTGTTGGGAAGATCACTTATTTTATGATCATCAAAGAAGCAAAATAGTATTGCATTATCAACCGCCGAAGCCGAATACATATCCGTCGGTAGTTGTTGTGCACAAATTCTTTGGATGAAGGCCACTTTGAGTGATTTTGGAATCAAGTTCAAGAGAGTGCCATTGCTATGTGACAATGAGAGTGCAATCAAGTTGACCAACAATCCGGTGCAACATGCAAGAACAAAGCACATTGATGTCCGCCACCATTTCATAAAAGATCACCAACAAAAAGGGGACATTTGCATTGAGAGTGTAGGCACCGAAGATCAACTTGCTGATATATTCACCAAGCCATTGGATGAGAAAAGGTTTTGCAAGCTAAGAAATGAGTTGAATATATTGGATTTCTCAAATATGTGTTGATGCACCCCCCACTCATATGACATGCCTCTCCTTCGAGTAATCTAAGATAAAAGTTGATTGGCATGGCATACATCATTGCTAAGGACATGTTTAATGCATCTAGACAACTTTCACATTTAATAGGCTCATTCATGAAAATCAAATGAATTTAATGATTATATGGTACCACTATTGCTTCTATGCTTATTTTAATCTAGTGGTAGCATATGACATGTGTGTGGGCTTGTAAACCTAGTGTTTGATCTAGAAAATGAGCTCTAAGTGTTTAACTCAACATGGTACAAGATAACCCTTATTTAGAGGTGTGAAGAAGCTTGTCCTTAGATCAAACCAAGTTAAATATCTTTGGCAAATGATCTAGACTGGACCAAATTTGGGAAAATGATTCTCACCCCATTGATTAACATTAATAATCCTAACCTATCTATAATTTAAGCCTTTGTGGACATTGATGACAAAGGGGGATAAATAGTGTACAAAGATAGTGAAAAGACAACAAAGGGGGAGAATTTGACATAGGAAGGGGATCAATTAAAATTTTGAGCACACAAGTAGGGAGAGCAAGCTCATGAACTTATATGGTGCATTTGAATGTATATTTCATATGTTTGCTTGCGTGACACAAGTTTTAAATTTCAATATCCATACTTGTGTGGTGTATGCTAGTTGTAGGTATGAATGATGAAATGAAAATCTAGCATGCATAGGTTATCTAGTGATTTCATTTCCATGTCATATCGAGCTAACCATGGTGCTAAGGATGGTATATTGGTGCACTTCAATTGGTATCATGCTTCAAAGGTCCATCTTTTATACCTTAGCATCATTTGGTATACATTGTCTCCTATATTTCCTATCTAAGTATATGTGCAAGCTACAATCCACACTCTTAGCACATATGTAGGGGGAGCAATTGCTACCATTTGGGGTTCACGAAACTTGTCCATATCCTTTTACACATGGTAAACATGCTTGGGCAAGCAACGTGGATTCAATTGAATTTCAATTCATATCTTTGTGTAAGGGTTGTCATCAATTACCAAAAAGGGGGAGATTGAGAGCTCTAGTTTGGTTTTGGTGAATTGATGAAACCCTAAGTGCTAACCTAGTTTATCAAGTGATCATGAAATGGGTAGCATATTCCAAGTGATGAAGCAAATGAAGATCATGACATGATGATGGTGATGCCATGGGGATGATCAAGTGCTTGGACTTGAAAATAAGAAAGAGAAAAACAAAAGGCTCAAGGCAAAGGTATAAATGGTAGGAGCCATTTTGTTTTAGTGATCAAGACACTTAGTGAGTGTGATCACATTTAGGATCGATAGCCGTACTATTAAGAGGGGTGAAATTCGTATCGAAATACGGTTATCAAAGTGCCACTAGATGCCTTAACCCATTGCATATGCATTTAGGATCTAGTGGAGTGCTAACACCCTTGAAAATGTTTGTGAAAATATGCTAACACATATGCACAAGGTGATACACTTGGTGGTTGGCACATTTGAGCAAGGGTGAAGAAGATAGAGTTGAAAAGGAGTTAGTCACGCTGATCACATAGTGACCGGATGCTGGTCTCGGTAGGACCAGTGTGTCCGGTCAGTGGCAGTAGAGAACGCGCAGGTATTGGTCTTTGATCGGACGCTGGCGTTGAAAGTGACCGGATGCTGGCTGGGTGCGTCCGGTCGCACTGGTGTGGTGCACACAGAAGAGACGTTGAGTGACCGAACGCTGGGTGAGTCCGGTCGAGCATGACCGGACATGTCCGGTCATGATTTCTTGCTTCTGGTACCTTACTAGAAACGACCGTACGATGGTGTTGGAGCATTCGGTCACTTTGAACAGCGCGTCCGGTCATCACTTGACCATTGAGATCGGGTGAACAATGTTTGAAGCGGATGACACATGGCAAGCATCGGACGACCGGACGCTGGGGTCCTACGTCTGGTCGATCTGACTGGAGTGTTTGATCACCCCGTGTTGTGCCCAGTGAAGGGGTACAACAGCTCTATTTCATGGGGGCTTCAATTTAAGCCCCATGACCAGGTCTAGCTCACTCTCTTGGCCATTTTACATTGACATAGCAACCTTGTGAGCTTAGCCAAAGCCCTCCCACTTATCTCCATCATAGATTCAACATCTTTATGAGATTGGGAGTGAATCCAAGTGCATTGCTTGAGTGTTTGCATCTAGAGACACTTGGTGTTCGTGTTTCATTGTGGGATTTGCTTGTTACTCTTGGTGGTTGCCGCCACCTAGATGGCTTGGAGCAGCGAGGATCATTGAGCGGAGGTTGGTGATTGTCTCCGGCTCCGATCATGGTGATTGTGAGTGGTTCTTGACCTTTCCTCGACGGAGAGCCAAAAGGTACTCTAGTGGATTGCTCATGGCTTGTGTGATCCTCATCTTGTGTTGGTTGTGTGGCACCCTATTGAGGGTTTGGCGTGTGGTGACAATTAGCGCGTGAACCTCCAAGTGAGTGAATCACCACAACGAGGACTAGCTTGCCTGCAAGCAAGTGAACCTCGATAAAAAATCATTATGTCATTATTTGATTCCGAGGTGATTGGTCTTCATTGATATTCATTCTTGTGATTGATTGGCTCCTTCCTCGACACGACAAATTTTTAATAGGCTATTCACCCCCTCTAGCCATTAGGACCTTTCACCGGAGCAGTTTGAGTGCTCAGGGAGCTCTCTAGAGTTGATCGGACTCGCGCTAGTCCAGACTCAGGCGTGTGAGTCCGGTCTAGTTGATCGCAGTAGCCGTTGACTTAGCCAATGGTCACTTGGACATGTGGCGACATAGGATTTGAAGTTGGGAGCATCTAGACCCTACTATTCATGGTTCGGACCATGGTCCAAAGCTCGGTCTGGATGCCCCCGAGGACAGTAATGGTTGGAAAAGTCTTGGGGCTCTATAAATAGCTTGTGGTCGGCTCTAGGTCACCCTCTTAGACATTTTGATCATCCATACATCCTTGTGAGCTAAGCCTAAGCCTTTCCACTCATTCTCTTGATTGATTCATCATCCAAGTGAGTTGCTAGTGATTCAAAGTACATTTGCTTGAGTGATTGCATCTAGTGGCACTTGGGGATTGTTCTAGCTATGGTTTTCTTGTAACTTTTGGTGGTTGCCGCCACCGAGACGACTTGGAGCAGCTTGAGACATGTTGGCACGAGTTGGTGATTGTTCATGGCCACACCGATCGTGATTGTAAGGGGTTCTTGGGCTTATTCCCTGGTGGAGTGTCAAAAGCACCTCTAGTGGGTTGCTCACGAAGTTGAGTGCCCTCATCTTGTGTAGATTCTTTGAGGCGCCTTTGTGTAAGTGTAGGGTCAAGATGGCGGACTAGAGGGGGGTGAATAGTCCTTTCTAAAATTAATCGCGTCGGCTAACCGAAACAAGTACGGAATTAGAACTACCAGTCTAGCCAAGACTACACCCCTCTATCTATGTTCTCTAGCACCTTCCAAGGATACTACTTAAGCAACAAAGGTGCCGGGCTAGCTAGAGCTCACCTAACCAATTCTATGAGCAAGGTCACACAAACCTATGCCACTAGTACTTTAAGCAACAAGGGAGCTCCTACACATGCTAGTAAGCAAAAGCACAAAGCCAACTAAGCTCACTAGCAATGCTCAATAACAAGGCAACCAATGCCAAATTAGAGAGCGCAAATACTTAGCTACACAAACTAAGCAAAGTGACTAACAAGGTTACACAAACCTAATTAGCCACGCAAGGGAGCTACTTCTATGCTACACAAGCAAGAAGGTAACTAGTAAGCTACACAAGCTAACTAGTTACAAGAGCAACTATACAAGCACAATGTATATAAAAGTAATTACAAGCTTGTGTAACGAGGATGCAAACCAACGGGAAGAACAAGGTTGACACGATGATTTCTCTCCTGAGGTTCACGTGCTTGCCAACACGCTACATCCCCATTGTGTCGACCGCTCACTTGGTGGTTCGGCGACTTATTGGCATCACCCGCCAAGCCCACACGTCGGGCACCATAAGAACCTACCCCAAAAGTGAGGGTAGCTCAATGACACGCTCAACTAAAGTTGCTCTTCGCGGCTCCCGCAGGGCGAGCACAATACCCCTCACAAAGCTCTTCTCTAGAGCACCGCACAAGCTTCTTGCAGGCTTCAACAGAGACCACCACCAAGCCGTCTAGGAGGTGGCAACCTCCAAGAGTAACATGCACCACCAGCTTGCAACTCGATCACCTAGTGCCACTCAATGCAACCTCACAATGCAATCGTACTAGAATCGCTCTCTCACACAATCGAATGATCACTATCAAGTATATGTGAGATGGAGGGCTCCCAAGCACTACTACACAAGCCACCAAGGCTCTAGTGTGCTTAGCTACCGGCCCAAGGCCGACCATGGCTTCTATTTATATCCCCACAAACAAATAGAGTCATTACCCCTTCACTGGGCAAAAGTCGGGACGACCGGACGCTCCGGTCCAATCGACCGGACGCTGAACCCTAGCGTCCAGTCATGCGATGCACGCCACGTGTCCCCTTCTTCAAACGCTGTTCATAGGATCCCAACGGTCATCTATCGACCGGACACTGCAGCAACAACTGACCGGACTCAGCAACCCTAGCGTCCGGCCGTTTCCAGTAAGGTACTAGACATGACCGGACGCGTCCGGTCGATCGCAATCAGACACAACACCAACGTCCGGTCACCTCCAGCAACACTGCTCTGCCTGCATCATCACACGTCACCTTGACCGGACACATATAGCCAGCGTCCGGTCACTTCCAGCGCCAGCATCCGATCGATGACCGACGTCTACCCGCTGACTACCACTACTGACCGGACGCTGGAACCCAACGTCCAGTCACTACGTGACCAGTGTTCGGTCCACTCTGTGAGACCCTATTTTTCTAGAACAGGGCGCCAGTGGCACCGTCGGACTGTCCGCACTCTACGGGTGGACACTCCGTCGGTGGAGTTCCTAACCCTTCTCGCCTTCGTTGCATGATTGATATTATGTGTAGATGTGATATCACTTGAAAGAATCTTCTAGTATGGAACCACTTGTTGGATTTTTCAATAAAAACCATTTCTTGAATATTTGCTATCTTCATGAGTACCACTTATAGGATATCACTTATGAGTTGATCTAGACATCATTTGTAGATTCTTGATAAAATACTTGAGTCTAGATACCATTTGAAACAAACAAACTAGATATCCATTTGCATTGTTGTCTTGTGCTTGTACTCTTATCACTATCATGAGCTTCTATGATTGACTTGAACTAAATTGATTTGCCTAAGCTTCCAAGTCCGGTTTGAACCAATGACAAGCTTCTTCACACCTCTTGCAAGGGTTATCTTGCCAATGTTGTACTTGTCACTTGTTAGCAATCCAAATTGAGTCAAGTACTTGGGTTCACTAGCTCATGAACAAATTCATGTACTAACCACTAGATCAAGTAATAATTCAAGCAATAGTGGTAGGCTATGAATTTAAATGTTTTATTTGTTATGCATGATCCTATGAAGTATGAACTATATGCACTAACCGCATACTAGTAAGGGATGAAATGATCATGCACATTACAATGATACCTTTGCTATGTTGGAGTACAGGATAGTCACATAGATTCTAATTCATTACTCCAATAGCAATATGAAGTCCAATTATAAACTTGGTGAAGACCAATAGATACCGTTTTGAATTCCATTCTTCACCCATATGAAATGAATACCACTTATGATCAAGTGCACTTTCTTGTTGTGGTTGGCTTGCTTTATCTTTTGATCTTTGCTTGCATGAGAGCATCAATTTGAGAATACCACTTGAAATATCATGACTAGCTCTCTTTTGGGTGTTGCTTGCTTTTCTTGATCAACCCTTTCGATTGCTTCAACTAAGCATCTCAAATGTTCCTCGGATCACCACTTTCATGTTAGCCTTCCAAGTACCACACTTGGTTCACCTACACATAGGCGGCAAGCCCCTACACTAGGGAGAAGTGACCTCTCTCCAAGAATCATTCTTGATACTCACTTGAAATGACTTGATTGATTGATCCAAGTGATGGACTTAACTTAATGAGTAACCTTGATTTCTTCTTTAAGTCCTTTTCTTTCTTCTTGTTTAAGTCCTTTTCTTTCTACCAAATGATTTCCAATAGTCACTAGAACTTAAACTTCAACTTCATCTTGAGTTTGATCTTGATCTTCCAATTTGAGTACCAAATATATGCAAAGTACACTCCACAATCAAATGGCCTTATACTCTTTGCTTGTCATGCTTTTAGATCATCTCAACACCAAACATAGGTACCTCAAACACTTGTAAACATGTTTCCAATCTTGAGAATCTTTCAATCAAAGTGACTCTAGATCAATCCAACATTTGTCACTTTTCTGACAGATTTTGTACCCTTCAAAGAAATAAGCATATCTTCCAAAGTACAAATCCAAATACCACTAAATTTGGTGGAGGTGTGCAATACTAAGTTACCTAGCAGCTGTAAAAAATTTAGCTTCATTTGACTTCTAGATTGCTACAAGATTTCAATTCTTCTACAACTGCTACATGCTGAAAATAGCTGCACTATAGCTGACAAGATCCACTCCAAAACCGAAGCATTTCTTATTCAATTCTCATGAAAATTGTACATCATCTTATACCATAAGTCTTGAGCATTTACACCAATTTTTATGCCAATCCAATAAGTTTTGATTTTTCAAACATGGCTAAGATCACAGCTCACTTAGATTTTTAATATAGGACAGATTTCAATCACTTGAGCTATACTTCATCAAATATGAATCAAACTTGAAACTAACTTGTTTGAATACTTTCACAAGACATAAATCCATTCAATCCACTTACTAAATGTCATCTTATGAACTTATCCAACACAAATCAATTCAAACTTGACTACTAATTAATTATCCATTCAATCATCTCATAGCAAGCAACATTGCATATTTATCCAATTCAATCAACTCATATGCACCCAAATGAAATGATCAACAAAAGATATACCTTGGTTAGCTCATGATCATCCAACTTGCAAGCCTCAACTCAATTATTTGTAAACCATCAAATATATCCAATAAATTACCAACAACATGAATTTGACACTTGTATGTTGTAGCACATTTGGACTTCACTCAATTTGTCATGGCATTGGGGCAATGATCATCACTTAGCAATACTTGGCTCAACTACATAATCAACAAGATGAATATCATTTGAACCAAGCCTCCAATGTCGATGGTACCTACAATCAATCATCCACTTTTTGATAGTACCTAAACAAGTTTGGGTCCTCTCAAGTTAGGAGCAACATACTTAGGCATAGCCTTAGCATGAATAGCGAGATGTTTTGTAATAGCGACCATAGAGGTACCATTACCATCCTTCCTAAGCATAGAATCATCATCAATTGAAATAGGCTTAGAAGTTTTACCTAGGGGACATGAATGTGCCATATGTCCCCTTTCCCAGCATAAGTAGCACTTTCTCTTTGATTGAGCCTTCTTTTCCTTGCTCATATGGTGCTTCTCATAGCCTTGCCTCTCATGGATTGCTTGAGCCTTCTTCTCAAGCTTGGTAGCACACTTAGAGGTAAAGTGTCCCGTACTTCCACACTTGAAACACTTGATGTGAGCATAATCTTTCTTCTCATCTTTATTCTTGCTCATCATCTTGGCATCTTGAGTTTGCATTAGATGCCTTGCTTTTCTACCCCTTCTTGTTTTCTTCTTCATCATTAAGTCACCACCATTTTCATGGTTGATCTTGATTTGCTCTTGGGGTGTCTTCTCTTGCTCAACTTGTGGCTTTGATTGAGGCTTCACTTGTTGCTTCACCAATTGCTTGGTTGGGCACATTGAGGTAAGATGACCCCAAGTGCGGCACTTAAAGCACTTGACCTGCTTTAGCCTCTCTTCTTCTTTTATATTCTTGAGTTTCTCAATGTTAGGGCAACCATTTTCAAGGTGTCCTGCTTCATGACACCGGTAGCACATGGTATGAGAGAGCTTTCTTTGTTGTAGCTTCTTCATCTTTCTCTCTCTCTTTCTTTCACCCTTTGTCATCTTCTTCTTGAAGCCAAGGCCACACTTGTCACCATAGTTTCTTTGAGTCTTCAACATATGCTCAAAGGTGACTTTTGAGTTGTAGCACCTCTTTAACTTGTTGCTCAATTTCTTCACTTCACTTTTGAGCTCAATGTTCTCCTTCAAAATGTTAGTCTCACAAGACATAGAAGTAGAACAAGCATCTATATGTGAAGAGCATGTCATATCTAATAAATTATCACAAGAGGTGGATACATGCTTCTTGCCTACATCACAAGGGTTAGTAACAACATGTGATTGATCAATTGACCCATGTGATGAGCTCTCACTAGTTTTAGTTTTTCCATTAGAAATCTACTTAGTGAGAAAAGCATGGTCTTGTACCAAGTTATCATGAGCAACACTAAGTTCCTCATGAGCCAATTTTAGCTCCTCATGTTAACAAGTAGTAACATAAAGTAGATACTTTTGTTGTTCACATGTGTTCTTTAGAAAAGAGTTTTCATTTTTCAATTTCTCAGTTTTAGCCATCTCTTTTTCTAAAGCTTTGATCATGCAACCATATCTATCTAGAAGCTCCTCATATGAATCAAGATCAATCACATTTGCATTAGATACCTTAGTGTCACCTTGTGACATGAAGCAATGTGATGTAGTTGGAGAGCTTGAAGAAACATCACTCTCATAGCCCGAGCATGATCCATCATTATCACCATCAAGTGTGAATAGAGTAGCATCATCATTGGCATCACTTGTGGCAACATCATCAATCTTGTCAAGTGATCTTGTGATATGATCATTATCATCATCACTTGACCATGAGGTAGAGCAATCTTCCACAATCACCGAATTGTGGTCATGCTCAACACACTCATGCGCCTCCTTCTTGGGCTCATCTTCATCATTAGAGACCGTCCCATACTTCTCATTTAGATAACTCCAAATCTCATGGGCGGTCTTCATGTCAATGATCTTTCCAAATATACAATCATGCAAAGATCTATACATGATGTAAGTAGCTTGGATGTCGAGATCTAGGCATTTCTCTTGTGCTTGAGTTAGATTATCTTCATCCAACACATGAGAAAAGCCTACATCTACCATCCACCACATTTGAGGGCAAATAAACTTAAAATTGCATATCATCCAATTTTTCCATCGTGTAAAGTGTGTGCCATCAAAAATATATGGACAATCAACATCTAGCCCATAAGCCGCCATCCTCTTGGGTCGGTGAAGACCACAAATGAGAGACCGGGCTCTGATACCACTTATAGGGTCGAGATGGTGGACTAGAGGGGGGTGAATAGTCCTTTCTAAAATTAATCACGTTGGCTAACCGAAACAAGTGCGGAATTAGAACTATCGGTCTAGCCAATACTACACCCCTCTATCTATGTTCTCTAGCACCTTCCAAAAATACTACTTAAGCAACAAAGGTGCCGGGCTAGCTAGAGCTCACCTAACCAATTCTATGAGCAAGGTCACACAAACCTATGCCACTAGTACTTTAAGCAACAAGGGAGCTCCTACACATGCTAGTAAGCAAAAGCACAAAGCCAACTAAGCTCACTAGCAATGCTCAATAACAAGGCAACCAATGCCAAATTAGAGAGCGCAAATACTTAGCTACACAAACTAAGCAAAGTGACTAACAAGGTTACACAAACCTAATTAGCCACGTAAGGGAGCTACTTCTATGCTACACAAGCAAGAAGGTAACTAGTAAGCTACACAAGCTAACTAGTTACAAGAGCAACTACACAAGCACAATGTATATAAAAGTAATTACAAGCTTGTGTAATGAGGATGCAAACCAACGGGAAGAACAAGGTTGACACGATGATTTCTCTCCTGAGGTTCACGTGCTTGCCAACACGCTATGTCCCCGTTGTGTCGACCGCTCACTTGGTGGTTCGGTGGCTTATTGGCATCACCCGCCAAGCCCGCACGTCGGGCACCACAAGAACCTACCCCGAAAGTGAGGGTAGCTCAATGACACGCTCAACTAGAGTTGCTCTTTGCGGCTCCTACGGGGCGAGCATAATGCCCCTCACAAAGCTCTTCTCTGGAGCACCGCACAAGCTTCTTGCGGGCTTCAACGGAGACCACCACCAAGCCGTCTAGGAGGTGGCAACCTCCAAGAGTAACAGGCACCACCAGCTTGCAACTCGATCACCTAGTGCCACTCGATGCAACCTCACGATACAATCGCACTAGAATCGCTCTCTCACACAATCGAATGATCACTATCAAGTATATGTAAGATGGAGGGCTCCCAAGCACTACTACACAAGCCACCAAGGCTCTAGTGTGCTCAGCTACCGGCCCAAGGCCGACCATGGCTTATATTTATAACCCCATGAACAAATAGAGCCGTTACCCCTTCACTGGGCAAAAGTCGGAATGACCGGACGCTCCGGTCCGATCGACCGGGCGCTGAACCCCAGCATCCGGTCGTGTGATGCACGCCATGTGTCCCCTTCTTTAAATGCTGTTCATAGGATCCCAACGGTCATCTGTTGACCGGATGCTGCAGCAACAACTGACCGGACTCAGCAACCCCAGCGTCCGGCCATTTCCAGTAAGGTACCAGACATGACCGGACGTGTTCGGTCGGTCGCGATTGGACACAGCACCAACGTCTGGTCACCTCCAGCAACACTGCTCTGCTTGCATCATCACACGTCACCTTGACCGGACGCATACGGCCAGCATCCGGTCACTTCCAGCGCCAGCGTCCGGTCGATGACCGGCGTCTGCCCGCTGACTGCCACTACTGACCGGACGCTGGAACCCAGCGTTCGGTCACTACGTGACCAGTGTCTGGTCCACACTGTGAGACCCTATTTTTCCAGAACAGGGCACCGGTGGCACCGTCGGACTATCCGCACTCACGGGCGGACACTCCGCCAGTGGAGTTCCTAACCCTTCTCGCCTTCGTTTCATCGCCGAGTTGATTCACATCAACTCCAATTTCTTCTCCTTTGCAAATGTGCCAACACCACCAAGTGTGCACCACCATGTGTATTTGTGTTAGCATTTTCACAAACGTTTTCCAAAGGATTAGCCACTCAACTTGCCACGCCACTCGATCCTAGCGACAATGCAAAGTTAGATCACTCGAGTGGCACTAGATGACCGATATGCAAACAAGTTTGCCCCTCTTGATAGTACGGCCATCTATCCTAAACCCAGTCATCAACTTCTCTACACACCTATGACCGGTGAAATGAAATGCCCTAGGTTATACCTTTGCCTTGCGCATTCCATTCCATCTCCTCCAATGTCGATGCAACACATGCACCAACATGATCAACAGTGATATGATCCACTTCATATCATCACGTGATCATATTGGTTCATTGATCTTGACTTCACTTGCTTTTTACCGTTGCCTTCGTCCATCGGCGTCAAGTCTTACTCAAGCTTCACCGCCACGCGGTCCATCGCTCCAAAGCCTCCGACTTGCCCTTCACGCTTGCAACCGGTCCATCAAGCCAAGTCTTGTCTTGATCTTCTCCACCTTGATCACATGACTCAATGTCATATCTCATGTGCAATAAGCTCCTTCATCATCACATGTGTGAGCTTTGCAACATCTCCAAACCATTTTCACCTTCACGGCATATGTTGCTCACACACATGTACTTGTGGACTAATCACCTGTGTATCTCACATAAACACAATTAGTCCACCTAGGGTTGTCACTCAATTACCAAAACCACACAAGGACCTTTCAGTAAGGCTAGGCTTACGACACCTTTTAGCTCACGAACCACCAAGTGAACTGGCCTTCACAATGGGGACTAGCTTGCCGGCAAGCAAGTGAACCTCAGGATAAAAATTATATGCCAATTGGCTCTTTGGATTTCACTTGGTATTCATTTATTGTCTCTTGTCACGATTGGTATATCTCTCTACCACTTGTATTATATTTGTTAGTTGATACTTGTGTAGTGATAGTGTAGTAGCTAGTTAGTGGTTTAGCTAGAAGTAATTAGTCGTTTACCTTGTTCTAGCTAGCTCACTAGTTTAGCTACGTAGTGACTTAGTGAATTGCTTGACATAGAGATCATAGTCACTAGATTGTTTGGTAGGTGGTTGCAACCCTGTTGGAGCTAGAGCAAAACTTGCTTTTCGCCATTTAGTTATCCAAGTGCTCTAGTGTTTTTGTAGAAATTTTTATTAGGCTATTCACCTTTCTCTAGCCATTTAGGACCTTTGACCTAGCACCGTCAATCTAGTGACCACCTTTGAAACTCTCGTGCAGTGAACAGTGCATGCGCATCATCCGATGCCCCCTAGGGTTTAGCACAGGATCAGTCCAGTGACTAACCCTAGGCTCTGTGTACATCCTTATGTGTAGCGCAAAGTCCGGTGCTCTGGTGGGGGTACCACCGGAACAATCCGGTGCTCACCAGAACCCTCGAAGCACTAGTTTTTTTTTTTGCCCCTTTTTCAAATTTGCTAACTCTTCAAGTGCTCCAACAACTTACGCACATGGATTAGCCTTTTACAAACATTTTTCAAGGATTTTCTCTTACACCTCACCATGTAACTAAGCGCAATGCATATGCAAATAACACTCACACTTAGTGGTACTAGAACTCTAGTGGGGTTTACGTATTAAAAGGCTTTGCAACTAAAGAATTAAACTAATTAAGCAAGTCCATTGTCAGATTCAATTACGGCCCACTATGATATACACATCAATAAGACACATCATCCACTAATAAGGATATAGTTGTCCACATCAGCATGCCACACCATCCACTAACATTAAAATAGTTTATTCCTTTATATAAGTAATTATATGTAGTTGAATTTCATTCCAAATCGATCGCAATTCCCGCAGCAATTCGCTAGTAATTTATATTTTTAGGTAGTGTGTTTGGAATAGAGATTATAATCTACCCATTCTATTAATTTTTACGCAGTGTGTTTGCAATAGAGATTATAATCTACTCATTCTATAATACTTGTCCATGACCTTATCAGAGTACTTCTACTTCTTACCTTGAGTAAATGCTTTGATAGAGAGAAATAGCTATATTAATTTCTCTTGGGCAGGTGCTATACCCAATTTGTGATTTGCCCAATTTGTGATTTGGTGTGCCGTGGATAAATACTGTAGAATGGATGGAGTATGTAACCCTTTCTCTCGAAGGTTTTTATGATTCATACCATTGTAATTTTTGAAGTTTGGAGAAATATCATTATTCTTTGCTTATTTTGAAGCGTACCATTACAATTCTTCGTTTCCCGCAAGAATGCCACATAATACGTTTTGAGATGTCTTGGGCTTACCTGCAGGCATATACGACGACGTATATTTCATTGCAACCCTTCTTCCCTATCACTGATGCATTGGCCCCACATGTCATCATTTTCTTCCTCCTCTTCTCATCTTCCCTTGCTAAGCAGCATCTGTCGGCATCAGTGGCGAGCTGGCGAGCCACCGCCGCAACGGTCACACGACCACGCGGGTGAGTAGAAGATGCAGCAGCATGTCGGTCTGGGCCACGAGCTTCGCCCGACCGCGAGCTCCACGTGTCGCCCAGGCCACGAGCTTTGCGCCGGCCGCGTGCTCCGCCAGCCACATGCGCCCCACCGTCGACCGCTCGCCCACGTGCTGCTGCTGCTCGCCATCGACAGTGGCGGATGCTGCTCAGCAAGGGAAGATGACTGGAGGAGGAAGAGGAAGAAGATGACATGTGGGGCTCAGGTGTCAGTGATAAGGGAGAGGGGCTTCAATGAAATATACGTCGTCGTATACGTCTACAGCTAGGCCCAAGTCATCTCTATATGTATTCTTTGGTATACTTATAGGAGACGAAAAATTATAACTATATATTTTAAAATAGACGAATAGTGACGGCTTCGAGCTTCGAAAACTATAATGGTCCTCAATAATAATAAAAACTCCTCTCAAAGCATGCACGTATCGTTTCTTAGCAAAACAAGAAAGAGAATCCATATTTATGTCTCTATATAAATATATTTACTATAAAATATATTCACTATTAATTTAATAATAATTATTTTTATCATAATATTGATATTTCTTATATAACAAAACTGGGAGGAGGGAGTATCTCAACTAGTGCAGTGTACGATGAATTTATATAAAACAAAAATAAAAAGGAGCAAAAATCCATGTGGCTCTTTTTTTTTTAATCGGAAGTGGCTCTTTTTTTTAGAGGGAAATCCAAAGTGGCTCTGGACTGGAAAGAAATGGAACCATCTAGAGCCTTTTGGAAGCAGCAGCACTCCTCGCGCGATCCCGCAGTTTGACAAGTTTGCCCTCAATTCTGTCCCGGTCCGCCGCTTCGTCTTCTTATACCCTCCTGCTGACTGCCCCTGCCCAGCGCATCCTCTCCCCCATCGGCGGTCTTCTCCCAAGTCGTCTAAACCCTAATCCCCAGATCCCCGACGCAGACCCCGCGCACCTGCGTTCACGAGGAGGAAGCATGAGGTACGGCTCGTTGCGATCTTTCCGTAGTTCTTGTTCTTGGATTCATGAGACGTGGTGTGGTTGTTTTTGGTGCTCTTCTGGTTGCGGTGTGTGTGGGACGTGTGATTGTGTGCGAATAACATGGCGCTATTTTGCTCATAGGTTCTCAGAGGATCGCCTGTTCTAGTTTGTTGGGTAAAATTGACTATGCGCCTCAGAAATCTGTTGTTACGACTTGTTTAGCGTGGTCGCTAGGAAATCTGAAATATCCATGCTCTTGATGCTTTCAGAGGATCGCCTGTTCTAGTTTGTTAGGTAAAATTGACTTGAAGACACGGATGCGCCTCAGAAATCTGTTGTTACTGACTTGTTTAGCGTGGTCGCTACGAAATCTGAAATTGCCATGCTCTTGATGCTTTCCGTGATCCTACATCTAGCGCTTATGTTTGTGCTTAATACTGCTTCTTTAATTGGGGTGAAATATGAGATGATTGCGTCAAACGGCCAGTAACCTGCAAGTTGTTGGTGTTGGGAGATTCGAATATTATGTGGTAGCATCTCTTGGTTATGCAGTACCTGCTTAGAGGATGAGATATATATGTTGACGTTTGAGTATGGTTTTGAGGAATTTCATGGGTCCGATTTTGCTTTGCAGTCGCCACCCAATCACTAAGTGGGCACAGAGGTCCGACAGGGTGTTCTTGACGATAGAGCTGCCCGACGCCAAGGATGTGAAGCTGAACTTGAAGCCTGAAGGCCATTTCAACTTCTCGGCAAAGGGCTCAGATGACTTGCCCTATGAGTTTGACCTTGAGCTGTTTGATGCTGTGAATGTGGAGGTTGGTTTACTATTTAACACATGCTTTCTCTTGTGGATGTAGCATTTTTTTCAGGTTCTAATTCTATCGGTCTTGCTGTTTGCAGGAGAGCAAAGCAGCTGTTGCCCCAAGGACCATATGCTACCTGATCAAGAAAGCTGAGAGCAAGTGGTGGCCAAGGCTGCTGAAAAAGGAGGGCAAGCCACCTGTGTTCTTGAAGGTTGACTGGGACAAATGGCAGGATGAGGATGATGAGGATGTTGGATGTTAGTATTTCAGTTTTGGTTGATTCTGTTTTTGTTTCCTTACTACTATTTAGTTTAGCTTGAAGTGACATATTATTCATAACATCGCAGTTAATGACTTTGGTGATATGGACTTCTCGGTAAGTGTCTAGTGAAAGTTTTTTTGATGATTAAGATGGGAGCAAAGTTTCATGGTGTCTTGTCATTGTAGAAACTGGACATGGGAGGTGCTGATGATGACGATATTGAGGATGATGAAGATGATGTGGTTGAAAGTGCTAACAAAGGTACATCATTCTCCTTGTCATCCCAATTGTTTATTTACTTAAGGGCAGCTGTTCCTAGATTTAGCCATGGATTTACACTATCATGGGGGTACAAACATTCTACTACATATTTGGGTGGTTTGGATACTTGAATAATCTCTTGTTGATAGTTAACTTGTAATCCAGAATATTTCTGAGGGTGTATTGACATAGTAGTAGAAGCTCTTGCAACCTCAGTATGGTTCATGACTCTTTTCAAGTGACATCAACAGTAGCATACAATAGCTCAATAGCTCACATCAGTATCACCCTGTCAGAAAACAATGACGGTTTCTAGAATTTCAATTTTCTTAGGTTGTTGCTACATCTTGATGTTTGGCTGCTAAAATTTTTTACAACGATATCCTTAAATGTTCTGTTGACTGTCGTGGACACCACATTTCAAGCTGCTAGACCCAGTCATTTGCCGCATGTTGCTTCTTAGGCAAGACTGTGCCAGTCTTATGTGTTGATTTCTGCACAGTGATGTATGGTCTAAGTATAAGTGTAGTGGTCAAGTGTTGACTTGTTTACTAAACTGATGTGGGGAGTCATATTAGAAGTCCAAATTGTTTTGCTCCTGAAGACCATTTCAGCCTTCACTGGTTCCATTTCTTTGCGTTTTGAAGACATTCTACTCTGGTACTAATCTTGTTTTGCGGATAAAATGCAGATGAAGAAGGTGGTAAGATAGAGGAGAGCAAGGGGGAGGACGCAGCAGCTCCCGCAGCAGCAGCCGCAGAGGAAGTGAAGCCATGAAGAAGCATTTGAGTTTGCTCCATGCCATAGGTGTCTGCGGTATCTAGCTAGGCTAGATGTTCCCTTAGATTTTTTGTGTAAAATCTGGAGGATGAATCACTCACTGCCTATGAAGTAAAGAATACAAAACAGTTGTGCTGTTTTAGTTTTTGGCTGAACCTTGTGAACTGCTGATATGATATTTGGTCAGAGCTTATTTGCATCCATCATGGAACGTGACTCTTGATGCCGCTCGTTAGAAGTCAGAACATGTGATACTGCTTGAACAAGTGTGATGCTGATAGTGTAATGAGAATAGATGAACCGACACTCCGTAAAACTGGATGCAAGTTACCATATCACTATGTCGACCTCCCAGCTCGACTCAAAAATCAACCTAGGTCGGCCAGGAAATTTTAAGGAGTGGCATGCCACCTAATTAATTTTAAGGAGTAGGAGTGGCATGTCACCTAAATAGTTAAATGGCTTCGTTCGGCTTGATGAAATTTGGTTGAAAAACACTATTCTGGCTGAAATGTTGTGAGAGAAAAACACTGTTCCGACTGAAAAAATAAGCCGAACAAACCGGATATAAGGTAAGCCGAACGGGGCCAAATCAAAATGTCGATGACATCGACATTTATCTTCATGTCAAAGAAAACTGTTAAGTTCATAAGTTTATAGAGAATATTATTAATTCTATGACACTATTGTGTTACTAAAATTTAGCTGATGATGCTTATTCGATGTCATTAGTATTTTTTTTTGTAAAAATTTAGTTAAATTTAAAATTATTTGATTTGATTTGGGTAAAGTTAGAGACTAATAAGTTTCTAAGAAAAATATAGTAACTACTCCCTCCATTTAAACTATACCCTATTTTATCTTTTTATAGATAATTAGTAGCTTTTGTTATACACTTAGATATATGTTATATTTAAATATATATATAGTAAAAACTATGTGACAACCTTCACCTAAAAAAGGTGTATATCTCATCTCCTGAGAAGTCAACCAATTTTAAAATAAATTTGACCAAATATTTTTTTTAAATAATGTAATATACTTTGATGGTAAACATATATAGAGATATAAATATTCGTACTGCTTTTTTATAAATCTAGTTAAATTGAAAATTGATTCTCTTCAAAAACGATATGTGCATTCTTATAGAGACGAATACAGAGGAGGGAGTATCTATCTATCTATCTATCTATCTATCTATCTAATTTCTCCAGTGGGCGTTATTATTGAGGCGAAGACAGAGGAGGGAGTATATATCTATATCTATATTTATATTTAATTCTCCAAAAACGATATGCGTGTTCTTATCGAGACGAAGAGGATATAATATCTATTTGTATCTATATCTATACCTAATTTCTCCAAAAATGATATATCTATATCTATACCTAATTTCTCCAAAAATGATATACATGTTCTTATCGAAAAGAAGACAAAGGAGGTAGATATAGATATAGATAGATGCTCCATTCGTTCTAAAATAAATGCACCTCTCACGATTTGAGGAGTCAACCAATATCAAGTTTGACTAAATTTATAAAAAAATGGTATCAGTATTTGTATCTCTAAATAAATTTATCATAAAAATATATGACGTGGTTAACAAATAATGTCTATTTAGTATCGTAAACATTAATATATTTTTTTATATATTTTGGGTCAAATTTAGAATTAATTACTCATCGAAGTGAACACTTATTTTAAAATGGAGGGAGTAATATTAAAGAGCGAATTGATTCTTCCATTCCAGCTTTTTTACTTCCCAAAGGCGCCTCGCCCTCTGTTCTGTATGTGACCCGAACTCAGAGACCATAGTCATACAAGTCAGAACAACTCGTATCCCACAATGATACGAAGTCCGATTTTAAAACATATTGGTTTCGTTGCAAAGTACCGATAACACTAGAAGACACCGTTGGGAAACTGTTGGCACTGACACCCCCTACTTGGCTACTTGATCGCTGACGTTGGACATGGTTGGCTTAAGAATGGCACAACCGGAAGGAGGCATCTTCGTTATGGACAAATGGAAAGGTCAAGGCGGATTGTAACTGTTTCCAGGTAGGCCGAGGCAGATCGATCGGCTGATATGCTTGCTGTTTCTTCTGAAATCCAAAGCCCGTCGCCCGTCGCCCGTCGGAAAGCTGTGCCGGCAACCCCCACTTGTGTGCAGCCTGGGCATAAGCATGCCCAAGCAGTGCAGCCAGCTGTTCGAGCTTTGATCGACATAGTACTTGTGAAACCTTGGGACCAGTACCGGAACTGAAAGTCCGCAAGAACTCATTCTGAGCCCAGCTTTGTTCTCCAGTCCAAAAAATTAGGTGTTTGATTTGAGAAATATGGTAGTCCTACACCTCTTTTTTTTTTTTTTGATTTGTGAAACAGAAGTTCATACAGCACCACTTCATTTCCTAAGCATTTGGACCACCAAATTTAAAATTGGACTCACGATGCACCACCTTATCCGGTATGAGTTGGCTCCTCAAACTAAACACCATATTTAATGCTTTGACAGATTGCAAGGCCAGACACAACACCATCAGATCTTCAGAAGATAAAGAACGCCAACAACAGAATTTTGTATGGAGATTCATTTGTTGGTAACTCAGTTCTGCTGCAAACACTTGCTCCTGTCAAAACACTTCGCGGATACAGCTGACCATGGTTCGCTCAATGTTTCCCATTTAATCACAACAGCTCCTATGATAGATACCTCAACAAATGTCGATACAGATGCACAGACAACTAACTATGAAGCACAGACAGACCACGCCTAGAGTGAAGATTGACACTTCTATGCACTGGCTCAGCTGTCTGGTAGTCTCATATTAAGCACTTCTGGTGGTGGCCGAAGAGTGCAAACCATTTCTCTGGTCTTCCCGAAATAAACCTGCCAACAGAATGATATTGCATGCAGCTAAAGAATTGGCAAGTTGCAAATGACGTTGGCAACTTTGGAAGATCTCAATATTCGCCATAATCATTGTCAATGCGAAACTGTTACCTGGTCCAGTGAATTTCTCAGCTTCCCCTCCATTTCTTCTATCATTTTCCCCATATTAACAAGGTGTCCATCAGCTACAGCAAGGGTCATACTCATCTGCAAATAGAAACAGATAGTTGTCACATTAGCTTCTTCCAATTGTCTATATACCTCGGTAAGGTTTCTAATCAAAGAAGTAATGCCCTACATAATGCTTATTTAGTTCAGAAACAGATTATCATATCCTACTTTGGTAGTTCCTAAACAATTGAAAAGTTGCTAATTATTTTTGCTTAGCACATGCTATCTTGTTTCTACTGGCCTTCTAGGCTTTACTAAACTGCAAGTAACTTAGCAGTTCATTTGTTTGAACTTCGAAGTATACATTTCTTTGTTAGTTCATAATAGCTAGCCTACAAATTCAAAAAAAATCAGTGCGCATTGTTAAGTGCACAAAGTCTCAGACCTATTAAATAAACAACAAGAGCAGTGGAAAATAGGGATGCCAGTTAGTTGTGCACCTAATTAGAAGTAAGACACCTTAATTAAAACGGTGCCCATGGTATCGAAAACATTTAACACTAGATGGACTAAGAAGAGAACAAGTGGGAGACAGAACCTGTCGTCTAATCGATCCAGACAAGTTGAAGGTTCCAGACTGCTTGTTGTCTGTTGTCAATGAGAGCATCACAGTGCTGTTCAAGCAGTAATGTGCCGCTCCTTCTTCTTCAGGACCAACCTATTAACATCAAACAAGTGTTTTAACTCTTACACCAAAACCTAACAAAACAGCAACACCAGGAGACAGGAAATGAGCCAAAAAAAATAACTATTTGCCAGCAAAGGTTCACATGAGGAAAACAGATAGTCTAATAATTGGTTATTTATAAGCAAGGCTTCCATGAGTTACCTGAATAATATGAATAGCATCCCATGAACCAATCTGCATGTACCCTCTTTTTCCTTGTCCGTCTGAAACAACCAATAAGAAATTCAAGTAAAATGAGGTTTAACCTAATTTGAAAACTATATCACTTCAGGCATTTGTGTAGACCTTTCTTAATTAAGAAGCATGCGATAAACCCATTATCTTCATCCTCCCAAATGTAAACAGATGAGATGCCACCTTCATAGTACCTAATAGTTAACGGGAGACCTTGTTACTTGTTTTACATCCACATGATAGATATCATCAATAAGATACTAAACTAAGGATCATGCTGATCATAGCCTTCTTTCATATTGCATTTACTCAGCACTGCTGCTTTAAGGAGACAGCAACATGTAACACGAATCTTACTGGTCACGATACACTGAGAAAACTTCATTTGCCTCAACCTCAAGATTCCTCATCTCTTGAGAAGGAACTGTCCCGTCTTCCAAAGGGGGATCATATTTGTTTGACCAAGGAGATCTGCAAACCGACCACACAATCAGAAAATGGCAAAACAAAAGAGACCCACAAGATTTGAAGTCTGCCCTACTAGCCAACTGAATCAGAGTCGTTGTTTTTATGTTGATATAAATACTAAATCAGACTCATTAAAGCATCCATGGATCTGGCTCTCTGAACAAATTTAATTGATTGGGAATTCCCGACAGCTTTAGTTCTGAAATAAGGGATCCTTCAAAAAGGATTTGAAGTTCTGTCGTCGGGTCATGTTTACTCATTCAGATCAGGCACTGCAATGAGCCTTTTTGCGACATGCGCTACAAAATAAAGATAGTCCAGTCTAACTAATGCCCCCCAACCTTCCAATGCTAATGGAGAACAAGAACATGAATAAAATGTAAATGTAATCATGGGGGGAATCTTGATTCTGACCTGTAGGAGTCAGCGTCACGGTTATATTCGCATAGAATGTATTCCTTCAGGCTCTCCTTATCCATGCAAACCTGAAAAACAATAAACCAATTGACCTTGTGTATCAGTAAGGGGATGGAAGCACATAGATGAGAGAGAAGCAAACATAATTGAAGAATCTAACTGCACGCGACAGGGAAGCTCATTCGGCGGGCAGCATAATTCGGATTCGGTGCCACTGAAACGTGTAAAAATGGGTTTGGACCAGCGCGATTCTACCTGACCTGTGACCTCGATTCAGACGAACCCATGCCAAGTACAGGTGCAAAGGCAAGAAACGCGCATTTACCAAGAAACCCACTCACGGGCACGGCGGAGGGTCCGATTCCCGCGAGCGATTCGAGACGAAGGAAGCAAATGCGTTGGAGCAGTTTAATCCCTATCCGAACCAGAGGACGCACCGGGACGGCGGTGGAGGAATACCTGGAGCGGGAGGTCGACCTGGGAGAGGAGGTCGAGGGAGTGATCGGGGAGGAGGGAGAGCAGCGCGTTGAGCGCCGTCTCCGCGCTCCGTGGCGGCATCCGCCGCATCAGATCCATCGCCGCCTCCATGCGAACGGCTCTCTGCTCGCCTTATTCTTCTTCCTGCCCACCACCCTCCTCTCGTAGATCCCTCGTTAATTTCTTCCCTTCTCCTGCTCCTCCTGCTGCTACGACGTCGTCGTCTTCCTCTCCACTCGCTTCGGTTTCGGTGATTGGTTGCCTGAATCAGGGCGTGGAAGGGGCATCCTGCGTCCCTCCGTATACTTCGTCCTGTTTGGTTGCGCTGCTTATATCTTTTGCCTGCATCTTTTTATTCTTTTTATTTGTTTGTCTTCCTTTATTCCGTATGTCTCTATCTTCTGAATTTCTCCTTCTCTCATGGTGCAGGATAACTTCTGAATTTCTCCTTCTCTCATGATGCAGGATAACTTGATTCATCCAGGATATAGGGACCCATACGTCAGACACCAAAAAAAACTGATGCATACATACAACCAAACACAATCTCGTCTCATATTAGACAATAGCAAAGACAACCGAACACGACCACTTATACAAACTCAACCCAACTTATTTGGTCGTGCAACCATGAGCCCCAATCACGCCCTTGGTCGTCCCTCAACCAGCTGCTCCTGTGGCTCTCCGATGGTCTTTCCATTTCAGTCTCTTTTGTTATCTTTCTTGGATCCCTCTCTAATCTCTGTTTGCTGCTCATGTCACCAAACTGTGTTTTTTTTACGGTTTAAGATAGGGGAAATTGTGTTCTTACCCTTGTTCAGGAGTCTAATTGTAATTTTACCCCTGTTTTTTTGTAACATTATGATTTTGCCCTCACTTTGATGAAATGAAAGCTCCGTTTACCCCTGTTTTGGATGACCGTTAAATGCACTTGGAAAAAAATAAATTAAAAAAATCAAAATATCTAAACACAAAGGCAAAAGACTAAATTGCCCCTATCTCTTCGTTCTCTCTCTCGCTATTCACTCTTCTCTTCCTGCCGTCCCATTCCCATCTCTCCCTCCCGTCGGCCAACAGCCTTCAGCTCCCGTCGCATCTCTCTCCCTCTCCCTCTCGTCGGCCAGCAACAGGGCACCTGGCTCGTGGGTGCGAGAGCGCGCGCGCGGGCAGGCGGCACGGGGCGCCGTTTGGCGAGTACGCGGCACGGGGGCCAGGCGGCAGGCGGCGGCGAGCGCGCAACCCCCCATCCACAGACGACTGGGCCGGCCGTCGCTGCTACTTCGGCCCCTTCGCCGGCGACGAGCATCACCAGGTACGCCCTCCCCTTGGTCTTCTCTTCCTGCTGTGCGAAACCGTGCGCCCAAGCCCTAACATTAATATTCATATTCGGATCTGGAGGGTACGGCACCGTGGTGCTGCTGCACTGCCGGTTGCACGACCCGGCGGGTGCGGAGAAGGTTGCATCGGGGAGGAAGAGGGAGAGGATCAAGAAGACGAGCTGGTGCATGTAGGAGAGTGCATCGGAGAGTGCACCTGCGCCTGACCGTGGGCACTCTGGCATGCCGCAGCGTGGTCGGGCGGTAGGCGCCCCAAGCGGGCAGGCCTCCAGGCGCTACGCCACGCGAGGACAGGAGCAGCGAGCCCGGTGAGATGGATTTATGTGACGTTGGTGAAGAGACTAGGTAAGATTTATAGCTCATGTGATTTGGTTTTTAGGAAAATTAGTATCAATCTGTAGGAAGAATGAGTTTCCGTCTGTAGAGCGATTTAGCTAACTGTGTATTCGGTGATGTGATTTGTAGGCCAAATCACATGAATATGAGTCTTGTTGTTAGAGTTCTGTCATTTTTCAATTTGCCTGATGAGGGACCAAAATCATGGCAACAGGGTAGAACCTTGCCTACTCAAGTTGTTGACATGCATAGCTTTGACCTACTGCAGCTAGTTAATTTCATAGCTGAGCACTACATGTGGGGTTCAAAACAGTACATAAGTTTGTGGCGTGCATTGGATGAAATTTCTAGAGGACCTTCTATTGAGATTAAAACTGATGAGCAGTTGCTTGAGTGGTTTGAACTCAATAAAGAGAAGGGAAAGGTGTACATTAATGCCCAAATTAATGATTTTGAGGGTCCATTGTAATTTTCACCAACAAAACGTAGGTGCCACCCTTCTGTAAGGAATAGAGTGCCCACCAATGAGACAAACACTACTGAGAGAGCCACATCCACAAACAAAAAAGAGAGAGCCACCAAAAAAGAGAGAGCCACCAAATCCAAAGCAAAAGGTGCACATCATGATGAGGGTGTAGGAGTTGATGAGGAGGGCATATATTCTGACATTGATTCACTTATGGCAGCAAGTGATAGCAGCTATGATAGTGACTTGGCTACATCCTCTGATTCTTGTGATGATTGCTCTGACCCTGAGTTTAATCCCGATGAACCAGTTGTTGATGATGATGATGAATATGACCCTCCACCCTTCTCATACGATGTTGATAATCCATGTATTGATATAAATATGGTGTTTCCAGACGTGGATCAGTGCAAATCTGCAGTTACACATCATGCCATCTTGAATGATCATGCTTTTGATATTGTGAAAAAGGACAAGAGCAGATTTAGAGCCATATGCAAGAGAGCAAATCAGGGTTGCAACTGGAAGTTTTTTGCATCTACAAGTAAAAAGTACATTGGGTGCAAGGTGATTTCAAAATTTTTGTAACATTCAGCATCAAGTAAGAAGTATTAGTGTGCAGCAATTTACTAATAAAATGGTTCTTTTCTTGCTGTTTTTTTTTGCAGGTTAAGACCAGTGGTCCAAAGCATACGTGTGGTTCATTCAACAATTATGGTGAAACAATGGCCTCCAATAAATGGGTAGCTGAAAGAGTTGTCGATTTACTGCGGGAAGACCCTGAAATGACACCAAAGGAGTTGCAAGATAGGCTCAAGAAGAAGTACTCGATAGAAGTTCCATACGATAGAGTTTTCAGAGGCAAGCTAAGGGCAATGGACATCATATATGGGAAGTGGAATGATAGCTATAACTTGCTACCAACTTATCAAGCTAAGCTTCTAAAAGTAGTACCTGGCAGCATAGTTGACATAGACACTGAAGAAGATGACAATGGTGATTTGTGTTTCAGTAGGTTCTTTGTTGCTCTTAAACCATGCATTGATGGGTTCTTGCAAGGATGTAGGCCTTACATTGCCATGGATGCCACACACTTGACTGGAAGGGGAAGGGGTCAGTTAGCAACAGCTGTTGCAGTGGATGGTCAAAACTGCTTATTTCTAGTGGCTTATGGTGTGATTGAGACCGAGTCTAAAGAAAGTTGGACTTGGTTTGTGACAAACTTAAAGAAGGCTATTGGTACTCCTACAGGCTTGGTCATTAGTACAGATGCGGGCAAATGACTTGAGGTGGCTGTACATGATGTGTACCCAGGAGTGGAACATAGAGAATGCATGAGGCACTTGTGGAAGAACATGAAGAAGAATGGGTACAGTGGTGAGCTTTATGGTAAGAATATGTGGGCAGCTGCCAAGAGCTTCACAAATGACAAGTTCAAGTACTTCATGCGAAACATAGAGGAGAAGGATCCTAGTGCACTATCCTGGTTGGATGACAACCATCCATTTGTGTGGAGTAGAAGCAAATTTGGGGAAGAATGCAAGGTAGATTACATCAACAACAACCTCTCTGAAAGCTTTAACAGTTGGGTGTCCAAAACCAAGAATTTTCAAATTGTGGATATGCATGACAAGATAAGACAAATGATCATTGAGAAATTTGTTTTGAGAGCCAAGCTTGCTAGTAAAATGTCAGGCATAATCATTCCAGCTGTGACCAATGCTCTAAATGCTAAAGCCAAGAGTATCAAGGGCCATGAGGTATTGATATGTGGGGCTGGAACAGCTGAAGTAACTGTGAACAGATTCAGGTATTGATATGTAGGGCTTGGCAAGTAACTGGACAGCCCTGCACCCATGCTTTAGCTTTCATTTCTAAGATTAGTAGAGAGGTACGAATGGATGACTTTGTGCATGAATACTTCTCTATTGATCGGTTAAAAAAGGCATATGCATGTTCTTTCAATCCAATGACATCCAAGGATAATTGGCCACATGTTGATTTGGGCTATAAAATCAAGAAGCCTAAACTGAGAAGGAAACCAGGAAGACCAAGAAATTCTAGGATCAAGTCCTATGATGAGGCCACCACCAGTAAGAAAAGGAGACCATGTTCTGAATGTAATGAACTAGGCCATATAGCGAAGCATTGCCAAGGAGGTCCAACTGCTAGTCAAAAGAGAAATCGCTCATCTTCTCAAAATGAACCATCTTCACAAACAATGTGAGTCATGCTCATTTGTATTTCAAAAGAGGATTTCGTTAGTGTCTGTTGCCTGCCATATTTAAATGACTACTCAAAAGATCATTACAACTGTAGATTTTTATTCAATTGCAAGTATTTCTTGAATTTAAATCAATAATAGAAGTAGCAACTAAAACCAGCCTAGCTTAAATGTTGATGGTTAGTCGGCCTTGTTTGCATAGCAGTAGAGCCAGCAGTCTCTTCGTCCATGTGAATGGGCACAGCTGTACTCTTGTTATAGTTGATTTGCTGTCCAGTGGCGTTTGCAAACTAATCGAGCAGTGTGGATCGACCTTGGATGAATCCAGTCTGGTCTAGATCAACAAGCTTCTTGATTTGTGACTGCAGCCTTGTAGTCAGGTATGATCAGGGCTAGCAATCCAGGCTTTTTTGGCAACAATACCATGTATGATCTGTTCACCCTTTCTAGTTGCACTTCTTCTCTGTGAAAGGCATCCATGAAGCACATGATGCTATTCTTGACCGTTTCCCAGGCTGCAAGATAGAAGCTTGGGCCAAACCCGTCTGGCCCTGGTCCTCAGTTGCCGCTGGACTGCCTTGATACAAGGCCTGACAGTCAAATTGCCACACCGAGCTACCTTCAATGCCTATGATTGTTTTGAAGTGATCATTCAGTGCTCTAAGTGTTAATGGTTTACCTTGTCATATCTTTAGGTTGTTTCTGTGTCATTTGTAACTTGTGCTTGTTTTGATGTTTCAGTGTTTTACAAAGTTTCATAGTAGAGAATTTCTATTACAAAGTTATTATTGTTTGAAAAAAATGCTTATTTAGTCAACTTGTTTACTGAACCATTTTTCTCCATTCATGTGAAGTGCAAGTGCAAGTGCAAGTGCAAGGGGAAGGGGAAGGGGAAGGAGAAGGGGAAGAGGAAGAGGAAGAGGAAGTGCAAGTGTAGGACCTGGAACAGAAGGAGCAGAAGGGGCTGGAACAGAAGGAAGAGGAAGAGGAAGCGGAAGAGGAAGCGGAAGAGGAAGAGGAGGGAGGTTGGGTGCACTGTTGGGAATAGCTGCATGAATGTGATGTATGACACTGAACATGTAATATCTCACTATTAGCTACCGCTTTTGTTGGACATGTATGTTGGATGAGGCTTTGTACTGTATGGATACTTTTGCTACACTTTTATTTGATGTGATATTATCTATCTATATTTGCATGCTGTGTGGAATCATAGGTAACAAGTTGTGTAATTATGCTGTCAAATTTTTTAGAAAACAGGGATAAAATCACAATGTATTCAGATAAGTAGGGGCAATTTTGCATGGGCAAACTTGTCCTTACCGAGCCCATTTAACACCGTTACTTGCTGTTACCAGAGTAGGGGTATACTTAAGCTTCGTTTTCAAATAATAGGAGTAAAATCACAACGATGACAGAAACAGAGGTAAAATCACAATTGGATGTCAAAATTGGGGAAAGAACGCAATAGCCCCTTTAAGACAGGACTAGACATAGTAGCCAAGCCCCACTACGGCCTACCATCAACCATTTCTCTGAATTTTTTTTTTAAAAAAAGAGCTACAAATTCACGTCAAGAAGAGCCCAAATTTGAGCGATGTGCTGATATAGACATGTATAAGCTCAGTTTCGTAACCCAAAAGGAAAACAAATCATACAGTACTTTGATGATATCATAGAAATACTAGGACAATGTAGTCAGACTGGACAGCATAAGTGACACATAGCTTTATTGCAGAAACCCCCTAAAACCTGGTACTCTCCTGTCATTTGATTTGCTGTAAAACTCTGCAGAGTACATAGGCGTTACTACACTACAGCACTTGTCCCATTTGATTTGCTGCCCGTGGGAACAAGAAAAATGCAAGGCTCAGCAATCCCGGAGCACGAGTGCCAACAGATAGCATCAACAACCACATGACACCTACCAGCGCAAAATAAAGCTTTGCCATCATCTTGTAGCAACGACAGTCACCACAATGAATGGGATGCCCTGGAAACAAGGAAAGGATGGATGGCCACTTGGGAAACCAAATGATTCTGACTCAAAGTAACGTGCATTCGTTGTAACATAAGGAACGCTGCTTAAATGCGAATGCAAGTAACTTAAATAATCCAGCTGGAAATACAGAACTCACATGAAATGTTTCTTATATAGCTTCTCATTTACTAAAACTTAAGACTGTCTCCAACGACGTTACCCAGACTCAAAATGAGGCGTACACAGTGTTTTGGGTAGCGATAACCACAGTCCAACGGAGCACCCAAACAGAGTACCCATTTTGCATTCCACCCGATACGCAACGCAAATAAGCGTCTCCAGGGAGACGACGCAAATGTCTGACGCCCGTAGTGGTTGGACGTTGGCGAGGCGCGGCCGGCTCGGCGAGGCGAGCCCGCGGCGGGGAGACACCGGCGCTTCCAGACGGGTCCACGGCGGGGCGCGGCCGGCGGGGCAAGGCAGGGAGCGCCCGCGGCGAGGAGCAGCCGCGCGACCCAGATCCGGCTCCCAGCGGTCCGAGGAGGGAACCCAGGAACCAAACGCGCCCCTGGTGAACACCCAAGCTCCACCGCCGCGCAGATCAGCTCCATGCCGCCGCCGCCCTGGACTTATCCATTTCTCCGGCCTCTAAGGATCTGGAGAGGCCTAGAAGGATCTAGAAGGGGAGGGCGGCGCGGAGGAGCTGATCTGGCGGGGAACGAGCGCCGGGCTGCCCCTCGCGCGCGTGATGGGAGGAGGTGGCGAGAGAGGTGGAATCGCCGGTGGGTACTCGCCGTCGTCGGCAGCTCGGCCATTCAACGGGTGGCGCCCAGACCCAGCTCGCCCCCGCGGCGATGAGTAGCGATGCCATGGAGGCGGCCTGGCACGGAGCTGGACGCCATGAGGTGGAGGCGACGCCATGAGGGAGCGGACGCGAGCACGAGGTCCACCGGAGGAGCAGCGCCGCGCACGGAGAAGGCGGCCTGGTCATAGGAGCACGGCGACGGCGGTGTTGAACACCTTGAACGGCGTGGCCACCTTGCTCCTCCTCCTCGCCGGCTTGGGCGGCGCAAATCTGGAGCTGCCGCCTAGGGGAGAGAAGAGAGGGAGAGATTGAGCAGAGAGAGAGGAGAGGGAGCAGGTGAGGACTTGCGTAGGCCGTTGGAGAGGATATTTTCTGCGTCCGTGACTCATTCACTGTGTATAACCTAAATTATGGTTTGGGTCTCCATCGTTGGAGATAGTCTAAGAGGGCTTTGCCACCCCCTCTTTGCAAGGGATGCTTAGTACAGTTTTGGTACACCAGCATGTGAGAACAAAATTACATGGTTCCTAGACTATTTTACAAAGAACTCAGGAAAAAGCACAACCCACTTGCACTATTTTGAAAGAGAATTGCACAACATGACAATACGCGAAATGTGGGGCTTCATATGTTTTAGTCTGTATATATGTTCTACATTCTAATTGCTGAGGTCTAGAACAGCTAATAATCTAAGATAGGCAGCACGCTCTAGCACCTCACAAAATGGTGAAATCCAATCAGCTCACGTTTCCTGATAGTTTCCATCTCCACATGTTAACAGATCCAATTCTGCCATCAAACCATGCACATCATAAACCTGCCAAGCTTAAGAAGCGAAGACTGGCATAAAGAGATTGCCTCCTACGATAGCAAAGTATTTATGGAAAAACAAATGCATGGCTCCAGAGTGAATAAAATAGTAAAATTATCAGAGCATACATGTAGGCTTTTGGTTGTGGCAGAATTTACACTAAGAAGCACAAATCTTCTACAGTTCCATCAGTTCTCTTCAAAGTATTGGTGTAACAATTCAAAACAGATGCTCTACTTGAGATTATCAGCCAGCTTCGTTTTGACTTTTGATATACGTTCCTCATAAGAAGCTGAAATAAGAAAATCAGGAAACATTTGTTTCAGATGTACCGAGAGAAAATGTTAAAACTAAGCATTGCATTGGAAGACTGAAAATGTATTGTAGTGTCCTTATATAGGGATGGACATTAGGTGCACATGCACAATGGGCTAAATTTATGGTTAGTATTGGCCACCAACAGTCAAATATACTGTCAGAATATTCAAGATGATAGTGGAAACTGATGGTCCCACATAAAGCATTGGTTTCTCCATATAGAAACAAAATGATAGGAGAAATATTCTGCATATTCAGCCCATAAAAAGATCACAAACTTACGCTCTGTTTGTCGTGACAGGAGAGGAATATGGTTCCTCTTCTTCTGAAGCGTTTCTGATGAATTTGGTTCTGCAGTGGCATCTCACTTTTAGATTTTTAGGGTATCAAATAAAACAAAGAAAATATTTGATTTATGTACCTAGAAAAGGTAAACATGAGGACGCTATGTGAAATATTTCAGCTTGGAGCATATGATGATGATATTCATCGTTTAAGTGCTCAGTCAGAGACCGGCTGGCATCTGAAGTCAAATGATAGTCCATCACAATTGATACCCATACAAAAGACAAAAAATACAGTGAACAAATAATGAAGAAAATACAACACAGAGTCTAGCTTTATACACAAGAGAACTGAACTGAGAATACTTTTTTCCAAATTTCTTGCTTAAATTTGCTGAAAATATCATGCCATGGTTAAAAGTTTTCTGATACAATTATATTCTGTTGATCCCATTTAAAGCATAAGCAGAAAAAACAAATGGATTGCCTAGACCTAGCATTTTCAGTTAAATCAAGAACTGGAAGTAAATTATACGGATTTTTTCCCGAATATGCAGGATAGCTGCATATCATTGCATTAAGAAGAACAAAACATGATAGTTACAAGTTTACAACACACATGCAACACAGCTACACACTAAGACAACTCAACTCAGGTCCTGAGCGAGACCAGCCATAGAGGAAACAAGAAAGAGCAACCCCAACCAAATCGAAGGAAACACTACAAGGCTCAACCAGAAGCATCAAGACGCGCCAAACCCTTTAGCACCCACTAAACACCACAATGCCCCTCTTCAAGGATTAGACTAAGGACTCGTTGCACACATCCGAGGACTCCATTGAACACACACTCATTACAGTGTTTCCAAAGGATCCAAGCATCCAGTGTGACTAGGGAGTCAAGGCCTTTCTTGGAATTACTAGGAGTCCAGTCACTGGTCCGCATCGAAGTAAAATTATATGATCATGTGAGCAAGTAAGTGACACATCTTGTTTTGAGGACACATTAACATATCAAATAATACTCAATGGCTAAAGAATGATCTCTGAAAGTGATCTCCAAAAGTCTAACAAGACAAACCTGATGAACACATAAAATTGGCTTTATCAAATAGACAATATCGCAAAATCAATGGAAGCTCTGGCGCCATTTTATATTGAGGTTTCCTAGGAGTTTTCTTAATATCCAATAGTGAATCAACTACCTGCGGTAAAATAAGAAAATTAACAGAGGTAAGAAATCCTTACCAAGCCATGTACAAGCATGGTTTCACCAAAACTACATCACACCCAGTTCTTGCATGGGGTATCGACAGTGCATGGACCTGAGGGAACATGTGATTGACTCTTCGACAAAACGAAGCTTAAGAGGAAATTTTACTTACAGATGGTGACTCAAGGCCTTGACCTATTAGAAATAGCACAGCTACCATGCAGCGAACTTGATGCCACAGGAAAGCGGTACCCTTGATCATCATGGAGCACAGCTCATGATTGTTGGACCTAGAAGATATGAAGCATTTTTACTGGGCATTAGAGGATATTAAAATGCAAAATGAAATGAGTGTTCAAGTACAATGTAAATTTAACCTTCTGTCACATGCGGAAATAGTAAATTCTGTAATGCGCCGCCTGTATTTACTCACATTTGCTGCATCCATCTTACAAAAATTCCTGAAGTCATGCTCTCCAATAAATTTGGATGCAGCTTTTTGCATTTCCTGCTTGCAAATGAAAGTAGCTCAGTAGACATGGACAAGTCTTAACTCATTGGGCAAGTATAAATATCAAGGGTAGTGTAAGTACCAATATATCCAAGTCCCCCTTCCAAAATAAGTATTTATATTCCCGGCTCAAACAGGTGAATCTGCAAAATAGCAGTGGGAGAAAAAATCAAGTGCCAATCAGCAACCACAGAGTAACATCATATAACTGGACATGATAACCTGATCACAAAAAGATGGAGCACTTTATCTCCTTAGGATTAACACTTGTAAATAGATATATCATATATGCTTGTTTGCAAAACAGTACATTTATCCTTGCAAGAAGAAAGAACAATATAAAACATGGAACATAGCTAACCTTGCATCAAAACCTGCTGGAACAGGACACCAACCTAGTACACGTATATCTCTTGGAAGAATTCTATTCAATACCTTCACATAATCAATTTCTGTCGACAAAAATCTTAGTGTGACAGAAAATAATTGCAAGTGAAGCTAAGATGCAATTGAGACATCTGCTAGGAAAATATGATACGAGGACAGGAGCAAACAAAATGCATTAGATAGGGGAAGATCGAGGTTTTCCCCTTAGCAAGATAGCAAGTTGTTTAAGAAACAAATCATATCATTACTCATGTCACTCCTTGGTGTCTACAACACCACTAAGGGAATACAAGGCAGAAGCATACCAGATCTTTCATCTAACATGTCCCCTCCAACATCCTTTATGTTCGATCGCAGATATAAGGAAATCACCTGCATGTTGGAAAAGAGGTAAAATATCTCTTTAATGCACAATGCCCACTCCAGAATCCAGATAACTCCATTTCAGCACTTTTTTTTAATGCTAGCAGGAGCTCTGCCTTTCAATTTAGAAGAAACAGAATTGACCCAGTTTATAAGGGAAACCATCGGCGAAAAACCTAAACCATTTCAGCACACTACCAAATAAAAAATTAAAGAATACAAAATGAAACAATTTCCAGCAGAGTGCATACAGTCAACATTCTGTAAATCTCATACTAATTATATTCTTTATAAAAAAAAAGCTTCTACAATGTGGTACATAAAAATGTTTCATACAAGTTTGAAACCTGTTAAAGACTACCCATGTGAAGGGGAAAATAAAAAAAGGGAAAGTTTTTTTTATCTGGATTTACCAAGTTACATAGTGATCACTTCTATAATCAGTAGCAACAAGTATTGGTTCAATAGGCATGATTCTTGTGACCATGTTGTCAACACTCGAAAGTTGTATTTTTAGCACTAAAACAGACACAAGCATTACTTCAGAAATCAGAACACATATAAGCCCCGACAGGTGCTCCCAATAGCATGAAAACTAGAGACAAAGGATTGCTCCAGAATACCTGGGAGTTTTGAAAAGTGTTCTTTATATAGCATTAAAGTCAGTACCAAGTATTACTCCAAAATACATAAAAGCTAAGACCATGATTTACAAGTATAAAGAAGCATATAAATATATAATCAAACAGGCTTCATTAGACTCTGGCATTTGAGTTACTCGCCAGAATAACAGGGATTCTGCAGCTACCTGTCCAGTAGCAGAAACTCCTTTGTCAGTTCTTCCACACCTCGAATAGCATGCTTCTTTCCTACTGCCAACCATAAGGTTTGCTCTTTCCAGTGCTTTAAATATCTCAGACTGACAAAACAAGAAGATGGAGCTTCTTGAGGAAATGACTTTGAAAATAGCAAAGCAAACAGCTCAACAGGGATATCACCTCAACTGTTGGCTCAATGTTACCTTCAGAAGAAAAACCATAGAATCTGCACAAGAGCAAGCAGAGTCATATGAACGGGGAGAAAAGACAGATCACAAGTAATACAGTTTGAACAAGAACCAGCTAAGAACAGAGCACATGAGCAGATGCCAAGAGAAGGTCAAATATTTTAAGGAAAAATTAAAACATGTTAAAATTAGAGAAGGACATTGGTTTTTTAAAATATTTTATTTGTTTGGGATCAAATGTAAGAAGTGTAGTAAATACATTGAATAACAACAATTGCTTTTAGTACTGACATGAGTACATGACTTGATCAACAAAGACAGTCAGTTTAAGGGGAAAAAAACTCTTGACATGCAGCATTATAGTAGTTTGTTTCCACTGGATCAGAGAATAGTAGGATTCTAATGAAAGAATTCACCATAAACCACTGGGCCTGTTTGGATCACCTTTTTTGGATTATAGTAATAAGATAAAATAAATCTCTAGGTGATCCAAACACCCTAGATTATGGGTTGGGTTATAATAATCCAATCAACAGACTACTGGAATCCTATAATCTATCGCAAACCTGAGGAGATTATAAGTGCTCAAAAGACCAAATCCTATAATCAAGCACCTATAATCCAAGGATCCAAACAACCCAGATTATTATAATCCCATTCACAATCCAGATTCCAACAATCCATTAGGTGATCCAAACAGGCCCTAAAGAAACGTTTATCAATTCAAAAAATTTGAAAAGAAGAATTCATAGGCAGGCTAAATGAAGTATGCATGCTCTATTCAGAGGATAACACACCTCTGGCCAAAGTACATGACTTTTAGAGCAACTAGTCGCTTTGGGCAGTGACTTAAAATCCCCACATTGCGACCTGTGCATTAAATAAATAAAAAATCAGTAAAATTCTACAGAACAGTTGTAATGTAGTTAATGTTTCCAATAGTCAAGGGGAAAAGGAAAACTAGAGGCGAACCACGGTACGCACATACTGAACATCATGAAAGCAAACATCATTTCTCATAATAACTTTTTTCCCTAAAATAGGTGTATTTAGCACAGTAGTACCTCTTCTTTTATTACTTTTGCCTGAATCATCAGGCAAACCATTGCCCTCTGCATTTCTGTTGCACTGTAGGTCAAAGGCAAACACATTAATCATATAATATAATGCTCACAACAAGATGAACTAGATCAGATAAGAATTTCTTCGATAATATGTACATGTACTTCATTTGCAGTGGATATTACTGCGTGATCAAATGGAAAGCTCAAATCTTTCTCCAAAGGGCCACTTTGATGAAATTTCCCATTATGCTGTGTAGTAATGGATCCAACACTGTCCTCCTATAGAAGAATAAAGTTAGGCAAAGTATCAACAACAAGAACCTCATGGTACAAGATATGCAGTACATTGACTTGCTTATAACAGTGTTGAATCTTGTGCGGATGATGAATCACACTTTTGAGTTCCACGCATTCATATGAGTATGCATATAACAGTGCTGAGGATTGCCATAAAGATATATCGAAATTCGTTTTCAGATAGTCATGGTAACAGCCAATATTAAGGACAATAATCTAACATAATGATAAAAGAACAGAAACTTTCTATTAGCATGTAAGGAAACAACTAATCCGGTTGTCAAATTGTACAGATATCCCATGGAACAGAAACTTTATTTTAGCTTTCATTTTCCAGCCAACAAGTAATCGCATGGAACAGTTATTGCAAATTGTACCGATACCTCACACTATATTAGTTATTGCCCTCCAAAAGGTTAAAATGGCATAAGATCGTAAGGAAACAACTAATCCGATTGTCAGATCCCTCGTGTCTATAAGGCTTAAGGAACAAAACCGCTCTAGCATATCTTTGCAGCCGTAAGAGAGTGAAGAGCGTCACCTTGAATCCGCAGGTACAGCTCGAAGCAATCCTGGCCAGCCTCTGGTTCTCTGCCTCCAGCTCCTAGCCACACCCAACCCACAATTTAGGAGGAGAAAAACGTACGGAACTCATGCATGGCAACAATTAGGCGAAGTCGAAGACACATATATAGCAAGCAGAAATCCCAACTGCAGCTAGGGTTCCACACCTGTACGCGCATCCGCAGCGTGGCGACCTCCGCCCGCAGCGCCGCCGCCGTCTCGGGGTCAGGCGCCGCCATGGTAGCCTCGCCCGGTCAGAGGAACCCTTCTTCGCCCTCGTGGAGGTGACCTTCCCCCAAATGAGATGGGGTTCGCTGAAATGCCCTTACAAAGGAGTCAACACATTGTAACGTAATTTTAAAATTTAAATTCATTTTTAATATTTTTTACTTAAAATTTTAGCCTCAACTGATCATTTGCTCCTGAGCTCATTGACCCTGCCCTCTCATCCCTCCCCCTCTCGTTCTCTCACTCGCGGTAATGACAGAGCGCCGCCGCCCCCACCCCGCGCCGCGCCCCCGGGCCAAGCCTCGCTGCCGCCATCCGCCCCCAAGACGGCTCCCTGCCCCAGGCGAAGGTGGCCCTAGCCAAGCCGCCTGTCCGCGCCAGGCCGTCGTCGCCCGACCGCGCGTCACCAGGCGCACCGCGCCTCCCTGCGTCCCGCAGTCCAAGATGCGCGCCCGCCTCCGAAGCCTCAGCCGCCGCGCCAACTCCAGGCGGGCGGCGCCGCCCCGACGCGTCTACGCTAGCCTACGGGCACCGCCACAAGCAGGTCCCCGCTCTCCCCGTCGCTAGATCTACGGCCGCTGGTCCTGCCGTCCGGGTGCTCTTCCCTAGGCCACCGCCGCACACGCCAGGCTATGGGTGAGGGTTCGTCCAGTTCGTCGTTCATCCCAACAGCTATCGTTTCTCTGTATCCACTTGGCCCTAGTGGGATCCCCTGATTCCATGCCCAGAATATGGTGATAAAAGTAGTGGAATGCAAATCCTAGAAGAACAACGACAGAATTTTCTTGAAATGCGTAAACTATAATGAATTTGTGAGTATATATTGCTTTGATATTTATTGTCATATACAGCTGGATGAATTAGGTACTGTGTCAAGGTTTGGATAAATAAACTATGTTATGTATTGTCATTTCCACAGACAGTGAAGAAATGTCCATTCTTTAGGTGGTTGGAAGAATGCAAGAAAGTAGTCGTAAAGAAGCTTAAAGAAGATTTGCTAGTTGCTGTGCCATTAGAAGGTCATGGTGAAACTAAACGTCAAGAAGAAATGAAGCTTAAAAGCAGGATTTTTTATGAAGATAGGATCTATCTCAAGATGGACAAGCTTATCGATCTGGTTCAGTTGTTGGTGGTGCTCTGTTTAGTCATGACTGTCATAGTTCTTTTAGGTGTGGTAGTGCTTATTAGCAAGTGAAGCAAAGATTATGTTCTAGAACTGTGTTGTATTAGTACTGATTAGTTAGCTTTTGCTGCTAGTTGGATGCTAATATGCACAGATGATTTTGTGAACTGCCTATTCATCTGTGATCAATTGGCAACACTAGTTTCAGCTTGTGGCACTAGTTTGATTATTGCAATTAGTGATTGGCTGATTGTAAACGAGAAACTGAAATATATGTTAAATAGGTGTTTGCTATTGTCACATTTTTTGCCGTTGTCTGGCGTTGTTATCTGAGTTAACCATGGTACTGAATCTACACATGTTCTGTCAACCTAGCTCACCTTGTAACTTCCTATTGATCTTGTTGCTTTTTTCCTCGCAAAAAAAACAAACTTGTTGATGTCGGAAGTGCTCCGAATCAAACACCAATAGGGCTTTGGACGCCCGGGCCGCTACGGACCGAAGAACGCAGCGAGGATGTCACTCTTTCGTAGTAAAGAACGGAGAGGTTTACAAGCAAACCACTAAAGGATAACCAACGTGCTTACGTGATGAAGAACCCACTAGTTTTCAGGCAAACTAGCAAAGAAACCGTCGAAGCTCTCGCCCGGGAGGGACCCCGTCAGGGCAAGGACGTTGCCGGGTTGCCCTAGGTCAGTCAGCAAGCCTAGGGCGCCATCCTTGGTCGTCAGATCAAAGGATGAACAGCATGGGGGTTGGAGAAGAGGGTAAAAGGGTTGGGGTAGAGGTAATAGATTGATTTGTTTGTCGATTGGATAGATGGGAACTCAATCGACCATGATCCTCTCATATATATAGAGGGGGTGGTCTTATCCTAGTAGGAAACCTCTCCAAACCTTATTTTCTAAGTTTCCCACGAGTTTGGAACAGTTCGGATCGGAATCCAAAAGGCCAGATCCGAACAGGATTTTCTGTCAGGTATGTCGGAAGTCCCGACTTGGGTCGAAACTCCCGATAGTCGGAACTTCTGACTTTTATCGGAACTCCCGACGTAGGGATAACCCTAGACATCAGAGCAGATTTCTTCAGGCTTTCCAGAAGTCTCGACACTCGTCGGAACTTCCGATAGTCGGAAGTCCTGACTTGGGTCGGAACTCCCGACAACGTGGCATCTTTCCGAGGGCATAACTTCTTCATCCAAACTTCGAATTAGGCGTTCCATATATGTTTTTTGACCGTCTCGACGAGAGGAACGCAATGGTGAAGTCCGTTTCACATTTTGACAACTTCACAAAATAAACATTTTTGGTTGTCAACATATGCCCCCTATTTTCAGGTGAATGATGCATAAACCTAAAAACACTTAATCAAATAAATTAAAACCAAACAGCGACGATACCCATCTCATCGGCTGCTCAGTGGATAAGACGATGTATACATTGGCCATTTTTTTCTAAGGGCGATACATGTATCGGCCATTGTTTGGAGAGCACTTAGGCTTCTTGCCAAACACTTGTAAAGTACCCTTTCAAGTACCTCCCATTGAATGCTCTCGTGAGACGTTCATCTTGCAATGTCTCTAGCGCATATGAATTTTCGAATATAACTTTGACCACTTTGTAAGGACCTTCCCAATTCGATGACCACTTACTAAACTGATTACTCTTCGATCTAATTGGTAGTATGGTTTTTCACACCAATTCTCCTACTTGGAAGGATTTGCTCCTGACTTTCTTGTTGTATGCTTTGGCAACTCGAGCTTTATCCTTCTCTATTTCCTTAAGAGCTTTTAATCTCACATCAGTCACCTCATCAATGTTATCCATCATCAAATCATGATACACAACAACTGATAAATCATTTTGTTTAGCAAGCCTATATGCATCCAAATTCACTTCAACAGACAACACGGCCTCTTGACCATATACTAACTCAAAAGGAGTAACCTTTGTAGTATCATGCCTTAAAATGTGATGTGCCCATAGAGCCTCAGACAAAACTTCATGCCATCTCCTTGGATTCTCCTCAATTTTCTTTTTGATGAGCTTGATCAAAGTCTTATTACTAGACTCAGCTTGGCCATTGGCTTAAGCATAGTATAGAGATGAATTGAGCAACTTGACTTATATAATTCGGCAAATTCCCTCACCTCTTTGGACACAAAAAATGTCCCTTGATCTGTAGTTAACATTTGAGGGATGTCGAATCTATGAATAATATGCTCAGTGATGAACTCAATTACTTCCTTGTGTGTCATATTCTTCAAAGGAACTCTCTCGGTCCACTTAGTAAAGTAATCCGTAGCAACTAACACAAATCGGTGTCCCTTCAAAGATGGAGGATATATTTGGCCCATGAAGTCTAGCCCCCAACCACGAAAAGGCCATGGTTTGATGATAGGATGAAGCACAGCAGTAGGCACAAGCTGAATATTTTCAAACTCCTGGCACTCTTCGCAACCTTTGTAGTAGCAAAAACAATCGGTCATCATAGTAGGCCAATAGAATCTGGCTCTACACAATAACCACTTCATCTTCGGGGCCGATTGATGCATACCATAGATGCCTTCATGGACTTCTCCCATAGCCACTCTTGCCTGATCTGATCCCAAGCACTTAAGCAGCAAATCTTCGGCGGTTCTTTGATAGAGCTCATCATTATGCAATACATATTTGAAAATGCTCCATCGAACACTTTTATCAATTTTGGCACTTGGATCACGTAGATATCTCAACAAGGGAGTCCTTCAATCTTCTAAATCAGCCCCAACATCACTAGAAGTTATATCGGGCCGATTTGATAGCTTCTTAGGCGAATTGACTGGGCTGGTCATAGGGGAGTCACCTGAGCCAACAGGGCCGGTAGGCTTAGCTGATTTGGAGGTGTCAACTTGGCCGACTAGGGCAGTCGGCTTAGCCTACTTGGCCACAACAGAAGAGTAGTCGGCTAAGCCGACTTGGTCAGTCGGCTGTCTGTACCTACACAGGAAAAATTGAAATCTTCATGCATCGGCTATTCTTGAATATGGAAATTATGTCCACTGACATCATAGCTAGATGCTTGTTGAGCTAACATGTTGGCCTTTTGATTTTCATGCCTCAGAATATGTCGAATTCGGAATTCGGCAAAATAGTCAATAATATCAAGGCAAGCATCAAGACAAGTTCTTAGTGACCCTTCTAAACATTGAAATTCACTAGCAACTTGTTGTACCACCAGCAAGGAATCACCATAGGCTTCAACATGTTATACCCCATGGATTGCAATATGGCCAAGCCAAATAAGAAAACTTCACATTCGGCTCAAATGTTGGTGCAGATATAATTTTAATCGGCTTGATGTCTCCAATAGCACCATTATGAGAAATAATGATTATGCCAACACCTTGGCCTTATTTGCAAGCCGACTAATCACATTGTCACATCCATGAAGTAAATCAAAATGTATATGTCATGCCCCCCGGGCCTTAAGGCCATCAAAGTAAATTCCATGGGGGCTTTCTAATAGCATGATGGTTGCAAGCATTCATCGACTATATTTTATACTAAGGGTGATATCAAAATATCGGCCATATGAATTCATCCACATAAATATGCATAGCCGAAACAAAATATTTTAGCTCTTGATCATTGGTAAGTAAAATAATTTAGCAACCCTCCATAACATAAAGATCCACACCAAGGATCAAAATAAGAAGCTAAGGGATAACCATGCATACCAGGGGATGAATTCCACATAGGTATGGGCAAAGAATATGGATGATGCCATGACCAATAATTTTGATGATTTGGTGTAAACCTCCAACTTGGCAATTGTTTCTTGAATCTCTTTCTCTCCTTTGCTTTTGTTGCACCACTTGCTTGAACATCATCCTTCTAAGCTTAAATACTTCCCTTAGGAACCCATGCCAAGCCTTTTCCTTTCTGCTTCTCTGCACTAAGCTTCTATAACTTCTTCTCTTGCCACTTTGGTAAACTGATTGAGCATATTGGTTTTATTTCTGTTTTGGGCAGTGGCAAATCTTTCTTGATTTTGGGCACTCCCACTTTCTTTTGTTTAGATTTGGCACCTACAATATCAATAGATGATTTCCTCATTTCTTTGCCATCAATAGCCGAATTTTTTAGCAATGTAATCGGCTTTTCAATAGTTGAATTCAGATCTCAACTCTTCTTTTTTTGGCCATCATACTTCACGCGGTAAACTTGCTTTACCGCTTTCTTCTTTGGTTGAGCTCTAGACCGATTTTGATCAAAATGGTCTTTACAAGATGATGATCTCTCTAGATGTCTAGGAGCTGCATACTCTACATATTCTAGCCTCAAATATGGTGGAACATGTGCCTCTTCATCAAACCAGCCCCAAGATGAATAAGGATAAAAATATGTGGGTTGTGGTCCATACGACATGGGAATTGGCTACATAAAAAGAGAATATATTACTGCTGCGTGAGGTTTATCTTCTTACCGATTCCACTCTTGAGACTTACACTTTCGAGGCAATTTTGATGAATTGACTTTCTTTGGCCGCTTGGTGACATTTGCTTCTCCTATCTTCTCATATTTAGCTAGAAGTTCCTCAAAGCTGAGTTTTGGCATTTTACTTCTTTGTTTGTCACGGCCTTTACCTCTATTAGCTTTACGAGCATCCTCTTTCTCCCCATCTTGGCAGACATGCTCCAAAGGAGGATCCTTAGCCGATTCCCCTTGCTCAATGAGATCAATTGGCTTTTGCTTTGGTTGGAAAGATTTCAGCTGCCTCCCAGTGCCTTCTGGAACTGTGATAACTTTGTTGTCCTCTGGAATATCTTCTATTTGCAATTCATCAACAACAACCTTGCCTTCACTTGAGGGCTCCACGTCTCTCTCTTAGGCATTCATGCTTTGAGCGAATCGGCTAATGCAAGCCGATTCGAAACCTGTTTGCCATCAAGATCAATTGAATCCAATTGGTCTATGTGTTGAGGTTCAGAAAATCTCAATCGTCCTTTATGAATGGCCGATTGGATGACTCGACAAAACATATTGCAATCAGAAGTATTATGATCAGATGAATTATGCCATTTGCAATATGTAAGCTCTTCTAAGTTTTGAATAGATGGCAAAGCATTGTGATCAATGATTCTAATAAAATTATTCTTAAGTAGGATATCAAAGACATGATCACAAAAAGTAAAGTCAAAGGTGTACTTTGATTTCTTGAGCCAATTCTTTTGTGGAGTCAGCTTTAAAGCTAGGCAAATGAATGGATCGGATTTATTATCAATCCATTCGGTCACACCTTTGCAATTGCTTACAAGAAGCTTTAGCTTTGACGAATTACCATTATCGGCCTTGCCATATGGAACAATGTCTTGGCCTATAGAATCTGAATTTATTTTATCATCAACAAATAAATTGTTATTCTCAATCGGTCTATTACAATAATTAGCAAGGATATCTCTAATAGATGCATAAATTGAAATAGTATGACCAGATTGGAATTTGAGCAAAATATTTATGTTTTCTACCTTGTTGATCATGTTGGAAAAGTGCATGTCCTTGATTTGCATGATGTTGCTCTTCATCTCCAGAGAATGATCAACAATAGATGCTGAATCATCCAAAGATGCATCGGCAGCTGCCGAGACCGAGAAAGTCGGCTTAGCCGAATGGAAGTCGGTTAGGCTGACTTGGGCACTAGCAGGGGCAGTCAGCTTGGCTAACTAGGAAGTTGGCCTAGCCGACTCAGGGAAGACAATAGAGGTAATCTGCCTAGCCGACTCAGGGCAGGCAGCAATCAGCTCAGCTAACTTTGAAGTCAGCTCAGCCAATTCTGAGTAGGCAGGCAGCCCTCCTTTGTTGCTTGTAGGGGCTTGATCTCCATCAATGATGCGGTAATTACTAGATAAGTGTACAACCCCTTTAGCTCCTGAAAAATCAAGTCTAGCTGGTTTCTGGCATTTTCCATGTTTTTCTGTAGCAAGACTTGTTTTTTGAGATGTGATTGATTCAGAAAGGATATTGTATTGTTTGGTTTTTGTAGCCGAACCTTTGCTTACATCTGAATCAATTCTTTCTTTTATGCCCACTAGCAATCCTCTTTTAGTCGATGACTCAACTATGATCGGCCTTTTCTCTTTAGTCTTTCCAAAATATTCATAGAATTGCTCCTCTAATTGAGACCATGAGCCAATAGTACATTGTGACAAAGATGTAAACCATGCAAAGACAATACCGGTGAGAGATAAAGGAAAATTTCGCACTCTCATATAGTCTTCTTTATCAGCAAAACCCAGTTGTGAGAGATATATACTAATATGTTCCGTAGTGGTTTTATCATCTTCACCACTAAATTCATAAAAATCAGGTACCCGCCAACCATTAGGAGTTTTCAAGTAATCATAGCATAAAGGGTACGGTCTATGATAAGTGGACACCTTCCATTTAGAGGAACCATATGGATTCCTAGCATGGGCTAAATCTTCATCGATTCGGCTTGATTTGAGAGCAACAAATGAAGCCGAATCATGATTATTTGCAAGTGCACGCATTGCTGAATTTTCATTGATTCGTCTATAATTATTAGCAATATGTGGAGCCAAATCACGAGTTTTAGCACCCAAATGCCTTGCTAAAATTTCACTAATTCGGCTATGGTCATGAGCGAAATACAAAGCCGAATTATGGGCATTGATCTTTGCATAAGGTGCTAAATTTTCATTGATTCGGCTATGGTTACTAGTAACACGTGAAGCCGAATCATAAGTATTAGCACTTAAGCACCTTGCTGAATTTTCATTAATTTGGCTCGAGTTAGGAGTAACATATGGAGCCGAATTATGAATAGGAGCATTGGCATATGGTGCTGAATTTTCAGAGCAATTGGCTAAATAATTAACATTGTTATAGCCAATTCTCTCATTCGTCAGCATGTCTTGTGGTGGAACCACATATTATGAACTTATAGCCAATGAATAACAATTTATGTGTTGTATGTTGCTAGTAGCATCAAAACTCAAAGAATTTACAACATGCATCAGCTCTTGACCATAATATTCATAATTATGATGTGTATGATGAGGAGCATTAACAAAAGTATTAGCCGATGTAACATATCTAGTATCATAACAGCTAGCAACACCAACATGAGAGCGCATAGAACTTGCAAAATAACTATTAGGATCATAAGATGCATTTGCAAGTTGTACCTTAGGGTGATTGTAGTAATATTGTGATGCAACACCTTGGTACTTCATGATTTATAACTAGACCGCCTTGCTGAATTTTCCGATAAGCAACGCAACTTGTTGCAAAATCGCAAACAAGATCACAAGATGTCAAAACCAGATGCGATCGGCCTTTCAGGCCAGATGCAACGGTAATGGCGAGCTCAAGAAGATATATTAACGAGGAGTAAAGCTAGGTCAGAGAGATCGGCTATAAGAGATAGCCGAACCAATCGTCCCCAGCGGAGTCGCCAAAAAGTGTGTTGACGTCAGAAGTGATCCGAATCAAACACCAATAGGGCCTTGGACGCCCAGGCCGCTATGGACCGAAGAACGCAGCGAGGATGTCACTCTTTCGTGGTGAAGAACGGAGAGGTTTACAAGCAAACCACCAAAGGATAACCAACGTGCTTACATGATGAAGAACCGACTAGTTTTCAGGCAAACTAGCAAAGAAACCGTCGAAGCTCTCACCCGAGAGGGACCCCGTCAGGGCAAGGACGTCGCCGGGTTGCCCTAGGTCGGCCGACAAGCCTATGGCGCCATCCTTGGTCGTCAGATCAAAGGATGAATAGCCTGAGATTTTGTGGTAGAACCGCCTAAGCTAATGCCTCATAGGAGTGCTTGTCTTCCATTAGACACTAAGCACTCGAGGGAGAACACTAAATTACTCGGTTCCGTCGGGCACATCCCAGGGGAGAACAAAAAAATCCACATTTTTGCCATCAGGGTCACAAATGAGAGAATAAAGCTTACATCATTCGTAACCATTTCTTACATCACTTTTAATACAACATCAGAGTATAATATTTATTAATATAACAGCCGAATGAAATCATGTTATCAGAGTTATAAACAATTTAATTGAACAGCAGAATAGAAACATGTGGACAGAGTTACAGCGGAAATAAACATCTATTAATGACATGATGAAATATTGATGTATAGACTACGACAACAGATTATGAAACTTTTGTTTATAATAGTATTTAGTGAGAGTTATAAATAACAACTACGATCATAGCGTAAAGGAAATACTCTCTGAGCCCACCAGGAGGAATCCACACACAAAGGTCAGCTCAAGCCTCCACCTAATACCTGCAACAGGGAGAATAAAACCCTGAGTACTTAATTGTACTTAGTAAGACTAACCCGACAGGAGAAAAGAAAAGACTCCAAGGATATGCAAGGTTATCTGGCTTTGTGGGTTTATTGCATTTGTAGGAAAGCATTACTAAGCGTGCGTCCTTATATTTGATTTTTATTAAGAGTTGTATTGGTTCATTAACTAACCATTCTATGTAAGCACATGTGCTACTTTCAAGCAGGTGGTAAGCAATCAGATTTCCTTTTCCATCTTCCATCTTTCATCTTCAGTTCTTACTACGATGCTAAACCATAGACAAGCCATACCGGATCACCCGGCGATTCGCGAATCAATGCCCCCAGCTGGGTACCCCGAAAACACACGCCCCGCTTGTACCCCAGGCACAAGCAGGACCAACCCATCACTCTCCTATCCTGGGTGTCCAGGTCCCCGTCCAAACTTGGACTCCAAGACCCAGCCCCTGAGTCCCGGACTCAGTGCGGTGCAAGGACCTCCTCCACCAAAACAAACCCTAACAGTCGGTCCAGAAAGAGCCGGATCCACGACAAGAGAGCAATAAGTCTTCCAAGTGCCCATACACAAGTATGTGCTTGGGATAATAAGTCTGTGACCTGCCTAGAGTCATATGCAACGATTGGTCCTTAATCGACCAGACAGGGAAAAACGGTGTAACCAAGCTATGACCTGCCTCGGTGGCGACACAACTTCTTACACCCACCAATACCCAAACCATATCCCTGTTCAGTCACCATTTTCCCTTCCACCATCTTTATATTTTCCAAGTGATAGTAATCCAATAATATATTTCCTAACTCTCGCGAGTGACAGGCAATCACTCGACTTCTACCGGAGTCCTATAGCATAGCATTCTACACGATCCTGTCATACTAGTAAGACTCATAGGAATAAAGATGTATATGCAAGTGGGTTTCATTCAACTCCTTAAAACTTAATGCACAAATATAATTTAAACTGCAGAAAGTAGGGGTTATGCACCGAGGCTTGCCTAGGTAAAATATAATTAGAAGTTAGCTTTCCATCAGGGCAACATGATCTCCAAAAGCACCATTTCTTCAGCAACTCCCGATGACTCCGTGATCCATCGATGTCCCTATCATGATATGCAATGTAATGAAATGCAAGGGTATGATCAACTGACTAAAATCGTGACTCATATAAATACGCTCTACGTCTCTCAAGTGAATGAGCTAGTTCTAACGACGACCGTACTTAGGCTACATGTCCATGTTGTCGCATAAGACGTTATTTCTCAACAATTCTTTTAGTTATATAAACCAACGGTGTTTCTTTATTCGTAATAGGACATCATTATTTATCTAGCAACTAATTATTCTAGAGCTATAAAAATTACGATGAGCAGCTAATATTGCTAGGAACCTACTGTAAGGATTTTAGATCCAATACTATTATCAATTTATCACGGAAGTTCCTATAAGTTTATATTTTTATAATATTAAGTATCTTAGAATAATTATATCGCTCCCAAGAATATTATCCAACTATATGAACAAATTATACTAGCAGGTAGCTCATGATTTTAGGAGACTAACAAAACTGATTTGACATTTTTATGATTTTTCTATGATTTATTACCGATTTTCCAATATTCAGATGATTACTAAAATTAACAAAATACCGAAAAGAGAAATGACTCTTGGTCCCAAAGCGGCCCAGCATCCCAGGCGAATGCGCGGCCCATAGGCACGCGGCCAGTGGCCCAACCGAGCGCGCAACCGGCCCAACAGGGCAGACCGGCCAAAGGCCCAGGCGGGGCGCCGAGAAGGCCGACCCAGGCGGGCGCATGCTGGCCAGAGGCCCAGGCGACCAGTAGCAAAGGCGAGGCGGCCCAACGCCAGGCAGGCCGCAGCCCAGCAAAACCAGCCCACGTGGCCAGGGCTAGATAGCGACGGCGTATTTGTGAAACGACCCCTACGCTTTTCTCTAATCAATCCTAAGTCCAGAGTACTGTTCAATGAGTCATGTATTTTTGCAGTAAAGAACCCGTATAACGTTTCTTCTTGGATTTATACCCTTCCTCACCTTCCTTCTTCCTAGGGACAGAGCGCACGGAGCAGAGGAGGTCCGCTCGGCGGACATGGCGTGGCAACACTTCGGACTGCGACCGGAGGTGGAGCAGCGCGGGGAGATGCACGGACTCGGCACACACGCGCGCAACGATGGACCGCCGGCACGGAAGAGAACAGCGCGAGGTCCGGCGCAGCCGCAGAGGCGCTGTAGGCGCATGGAACCTCGGCACCAACGGCAAGGTGAGCATCTGGCCGTGGCGGCCATGGCGGCGCTGCTGGACCAACTTGGGCCACGGATAAAGACAGCGAGGCACAGCGGCTGCTACGGTTATGGCCCGGGCAGTAGCGAGGCACGGGCGCATGGAAGGAGCAGCGGATGACAGCGTGCGCTCGCGTAGGGGAAAGCCGGCACCTGCGGGTGGTGGCGTGGGACAGCGTAGGCTCGAACGCGCTGCGCGAGGAAAGCTGGACGACGGCGGGCATGGCCTAGCCGGTGCTGCAGGGCACACGAGCGCGACTGCGGCTTGGCAGTGGAGAGTGGCGTGGGCAAGTCAGAGCAGCGGCCTGGCGTCCTCAAGAAGTAGAAAGAGCAGAGAGTAGGAGACAGTAGCGTGTGCGACCTGGCACAACGTGGCCGGAACGATGTCTGCGTGCCCACAGAATGTTAAGGGACACAGCACGGCAGGGACAAAAACCACGTACAATGATGGCAGCAGCGAGGACGAGAGTGGGCAACGGACAAGACTGCGGACGAGGCTGCACAGCACCGGCACTACATGGGCCACCTGGCGTCCTTGCCACAGCGGCTAGCACAGGAACGCATAGGGCCGGGTGATGATGGGTGCAGACATGGCGTGCTGGTGCTGTAAACGTGCGCTGGCCGCCGGTGCTCGATGCATCTAAAGGGGAACAGTCGATTAGCACTTCAAGCCAAACGTCAGGGAGAAGAGAAAAACTTTTTTTATACGCCGCTGCAACGATAGAAAACACCAGTATCCACCATAAAGAATCTGACGTGCTGAGCTATATATTTCTACCGTTGATATTTGATAGATTACTTGTGAGAATATAATCAAAACTTCAGTTGTCGGGATCCTGTGTTGTCCGATAAATAATGGTTCAACAACCAAACAAGGGGGGACAGACTGTTTGACTGTTGTATTATGGGGTTTCTCATCTCCTCGCGTGCTTGGCCTTTTCTCTCTCCAAAATAATATCTGCATGAGGTGGTAGTGCTAGAGACCAGCTGACCGACGACGTCTATAGGGGTGCGCGTGAATCAGCTCCATCTACGTGGGCAGGCTTCGCGAAGGTACAGAGCCATGACACAACCCGCAAGCAGCAAGAGCAGCCAGGCCGACAGGCCCACGTGCGCGAGGTCACGAGGAAGCAACGTCTAGTATGGCAGCAGTAACCAGCAGGCCGACGAGCGGAGAAAAGAAAGAGCAAGGAGCAGTCGGTCAACTTATACAGTCAATCGCTACTAGTATCGCTGAGTACGTTTGCCCCTTTCTTCTAATTCATTGTTTGAGTTATCGTCGTAACGTATATATACCTATATATATATCGTTCAATTTATTAATGGATTTATTCTATTTATAAAAGTTGCTCGTCATGCTGAATTTTTAAAGAACAAATCGTTCGATATCTATTGGCTAGATAAGTTGCCCGATATTTCCTAAATATCTTCCCACACGTAGAAATTTGACTTGGGCGTTGATTTGAGTCCACGAAACTAAATCGCACAAGATTCGCTTATCGCTTCACGTATGTTTTAAATCAAAAATTCAAGAAACTCATTTCGAAAGTTTTACTTAGGCCTAAATCGCGGCGTTAAATAAGATTGTAACACCGGGGTGTTACAACCAACCCCCCTTAAAAGAATCTCATCCCAAGATTCGAAGCAAGAACCAGAAGGGGAAAACGCGATTACATTTCGTAGACCAGGGATTACACGAAAGATTACACGACTTCGAATACTAAACCACACGGGAACCTAGGGATACATGGTTAAGAGCAACCTAATGCAACCGAGACTTAATCCAGAAGTCGAGATAGACGAGGACAATGGAGAATCAATAAGAAGATGATTATCCAAAACATAGCGTAGCACCAACAGATCCAGAAACAGTCGACTAAGAAGTAAAACATTGTGAACCCTAAGATTGACTACCAAAAGGGAACTTGACTTCTTCGATGAGCCAGATCCTTCCTTCTCTTCATATTACACCATCACCTCAGACTGACGAACCTAACTTCACAAGTGACGACTGGATCTCGTAGCTCTACTCCGAATGCGAGGGAATGGGATGAAGAAGAAGAGCAAGGACCAAGAGTATTTATAGAGGCGAACGGAGAGGGGAAAGCAACACACCGACGGTGGATGCGGCGGGGATGGGATACACAGACGGTGCATGCTGTGGAGATAAGGTCGGAAACCTGGTGTGCTTCCTACGCGAGCGGCGGAGGGGGAAATAAAGGAGAGGAGAGGGGGAGGGGTCCGCTCGATGAGGCAGGCGTGCGGGCAGTCGCGTCCCCAAAAGAAGAAAGAAAGGAGAGGGAAAGGGGGGTCCGGTATGAAGGACGAGGCGTGAGAGTCGAGAGCCGACCGACTGCTAGGGAAAAGGAGCAACGCACAATGCACAAAGACGGCGAGCACTGCACGACGCCGTGGCCACGCGAAAATGGGGAGCTAAAGACCCGATACAGACAACGTTCATAGGGCACGCAGCGAAATGACCCAACATGCGAAGCACAGTCAACTAAAAACAGGGTTGGGACATGACGTCCACTCAGACCTTTACAATCACTCCTGACTACCCGAGGCTAACTTTCCTTACTACTCTTCTTTTTCTTTCCTTTACTCGGCCACATCTGTCTTTCATGTAGACTGAGACCATGTCATACTTTCTTTCTCCAAAACCACCTCTGGTTTACCTTGAAAGAACACTTTTGCATCACCCATTATGGATTTCCCGTTTGAACACCTAAACATTTCCAAGGAGAATTTTTTTTAAAACAAAATGGTACGGCGATGTAATTTGGTAAAGGTACTTGGTCAACAACCTCGATACCAGCGCGTGCCGAGCAGCGTCACCATGTGGCAGTTGTTCCACAGGGAGCCCTCGATTTCATCATGGCACCAAGCTTTTAACTAGGCAACTACTACCAACTTACATGCCATGAAGGTGGTAGGGTCATAGACCACAGAGCAAGGGGGTATCGCAAGGGAAAAATTCAAATAACAAAGGTTCCCTTCACAACAAGGGACAAGGAATTCAAATCCAACGGCGAATTTGGTTTAAGGAGATTCAAGTGTTCTGCTGGAACATCTACAATTAGTCGATACAATGTCCAATAACATCCAATCATGGCTGATCTGCTAGCATCTGAATGGCAACTTCTCTTGTAACTCACTTAACATCGCCCTTGAAAACTTGGAGCACGTCTAACAAGACTTTAAAGTAAATGAACGCAACAAACACAGCGAAATAATCAAAATACATGTTCCCATGATCTTATACGGGTACAACGTATAGGCATTCAGGCTCACATTCATGGCCTAGCATTCACCTACGGTCGGACGATCTCAACAACTACGGATGATAACAATGGCAAGAGTACAATACCAGGGACAGCAACGAAAAACACTACTACTACGGGCACAATGTCCCAAGGCAACTAGTCTACATCCTCATGGGGCAATGGCTAAGCGAGAGGAATCAAGGGTTCTTCTCCGGACACTTCTGAGGGTGGAGGTGCGGGCGGTGCTGCAACACTTGTTCTTCTTCTTTCTGGCGGGTGGATAGGGATCCCTTCAAAAATCGGGGCATCCTGCCTTTTAGCAGCCAGCGTCCTCCGCTCGGTCCTGGTGACAAGATAGGCCACCCGCAGCTGATGGACATGCCGATCTTCGGCCTCCTTTAGAGTTTCCTCCATGGCAGCCTCTCGGCTCTCAGCAGTTGCAGCGTTGGCATGCGCTTCGACGAGCTACACCTGGAGCATCCGGTTGAAGATCTCGGCATCCTTGGCGCACCGAAGGCATGTCCTCAGCTCCAAGGCTTGATGGTCATACTGCTCATCTAGAGCGAGCAGGTACATGGTCAAGTGCACCACGGTGGGACTGTCCTCTTGCACATCTCGTCCTTACAAAGCCTCCATGCGGGCCATCCATGCCCGCCGATTCTTGTCCAAAGGAGGAAAGAACCGCATGGGGGTATGGGCAATGGGCTCCTCATAGATCTGACAGAGGTACCACAAGGCTTTGTGGGCCACAACCTGGTAGGTGTCGACGAAGCGAAACCCGGTTGCGGTCACACTCTAGGCTTCAGTAAGGTCGGGGAACTCCTGACTCTTCCTGATGTAGACGGTAACCTCATATCGCTCGGTGCCATGCTCCTCATACTCATGACCCTCATACTCAGGGCGATCATTGACTCCGAGCTTTTGTAGGGTGGCATGCAGGATTCTGGGAAAACCCTCAACATTCAGGCAGTAGGTACTAACCCAGGCTCCTACCATTTCTAGCGGTGGTAGCAAGGAAGGCTAAGCGAAAAGCTGGCTCAAGGAAAAGCTAAGCAAGCTAAAGTGCGCCGAGTGGTGATACCAATGGCTAAGCCAAGCTCTACTTATAAAGGCGGAACGTTCAGTGGTCCTGGCGCGGTTCACTAGGGTTCCCACGTGAGATCACTACGGCGGATCGACCAATTGCCGCGCGTTCGAGGAGAGCGACGTGCGATGCCATTACTAACTAGTATGACTACAGGGCAAGGGTCTGACAAGAGCATAGAAAAAGGGTATGGAGAGACATGGGTCACGACCGGCGTGAACCACGGGCGAACGTGAAATACGAAGCCACAGTGCAGACCTAACTTTGAAATAGAAACGAGACAGTCGTGCACAATCCGATATCAATCCAACATGCGTGACACCTATGGATGGCGTATCTATAAGTAATACTGCACTAAAATGCACAAACAAGATATGCATAAATGCACGTCCTATACGTCCTTTTGTTGTTGCCAACATATAGGGCAACCGTTCTCAGATTTCTAGCACAACGTTCTCTCCCTGTAGCTAGTCGATACTATCGAACTATGCTCGAGTCAGTGTACCTACAGAAAACTTGATTAAGCCTAAGTCAGTAGAGTGTCAGCTATCCTGGATACATAACCATAGTAATAGGGCTACTTATATAACTTCACATACAAACGCCCTAACTTTTTGAAAAGAATTTATTGTCAAATTTTATTTATAAAATGTTTTTGAAGCTTTATTTCCTCATTTATGCTCTGATACCACCTATGGCAGAACCGCCTAAGCTAATGCCTCATAGGAGTGTTTGTCTTCCATTAGACACTAAGCACTCGAGGGAGAACACTAAATTACTCAGTTCCATCGGGCACACCCCAGGGGAGAACCTAAAAATCCATATTTTTGCCATCAGGATCACAAATGAGAGAATAAAGCTTACATCATTCGTAACCATTTCTTACATCACTTTTAATACAACATCAGAGTATAATATTTATTAATATAATAGCGGAATGAAATTATGTTATCAGAGTTATAAACAATTTAATTGAATAGCGGAATAGAAACATGTGGACAGAGTTACAGCGGAAATAAACATCTATTAATGACATGATGAAATATTGATGTATAGACTATGACAACAGATTATGAAACTTTCGTTTATAACAGTATTTAGTGAGAGTTATAAATAACAACTATGATCATAGCGTAAAGGAAATCCTCTCTAAGCCCACCAGGAGGAATCCACACACAAAGGTCAGCTCAAGCCTCCACCTATTACCTGCAACAGGGGGAATAAAACCCTGAGTACTCAATTGTACTCAGCAAGACTTACCCGATAGGAGAAAAGAAAAGACTCCAAGGGTATGCAAGGTTATCTGGCTTTGTGGGTTTATTGCATTTGTAGGAAAGCATTACTAAGCGTGCGTCCTTATATTCGATTTTTATTAAGAGCTGTATTGGTTCATTAACTAACCATTCTATGTAAGCACCTGTGCTACTTTCAAGCAGGTGGTAAGCAATCAGATTTCCTTTTCCATCTTCCATCTTTCATCTTCAGTTCTTACTACGATGCTAAACCGTAGACAAGCCGTACCGGATCGCCCGGCGATTCGCGAATCAATGCCCCCAGCTGCCCGAAAACACACACCCCACTTGTACCCCACGCACAAGCAGGACCAACCCATCACTCTCCTATCCCGGGTGTCTAGGTCCCCGTCCAAACTAGGACTCCAAGCCCCCGCCCCTGAGTCCCAGACTCAGTGCGGTGCAAGAACCTCCTCCACCAAAACAAACCCTAACAGTAGGTCCGGAAAGAGCCGAATCCGCGACAAGAGAGCAACAAGTCTTCCAAGCGCCCATACACAAGTATGTGCTCGAGATAATAAGTCTGTGACCTGCCTAGAGTCATATGCAACGATCGGTCCTTAACCGACTAGACAGGGAAAAACGGTGTAACCAAGCTATGACCCGCCTCCGCGGCGACACAACTTCTTACACCCACCAATACCCAAACCATATCCCTGCCCGATCACCATTTTCCCTTCCACCATCTTTATATTTTCCAAGTGATAGTAATCCAATAATATATTTCCTAACTCTCGCGAGTGACAGGCAATCACTCGACTTCTACCGGAGTCCTGTAGCATAGCATTCTACACGATCCTGTCATACTAGTAAGACTCATAGGAATAAAGATGTATATGCAAGTGGGTTTCATTCAACTCCTTAAAACTTAATGCACAAATATAATTTAAACTGCAAAAAGTAGGGGTTATGCATCGGGGCTTGCCTGGGTAAAATATAATTAGAAGTTAGCTTTCCATCATGGCGACATGATCTCCAAAAGCACCATTTCTTTAGCAACTCCTGATGACTCATTGATCCATCGACGTCCCTATCATGATATGCAATGTAATGAAATGCAAGGGTATGATCAACTGATTGAAATCGTGACTCGTATAAATACGCTCTACGTCTCTCAAGTGAACGAGCTAGTTCTAACGACGACCGTACTTAGGCTACATATCCATGTTGTCGCATAAGACGTTATTTCTCAATAATTCTTTTAGTTATATAAACCAACTGTGTTTCTTTATTCGTAATAGGACATCATTATTTATCTAGCAACTAATTATTCTAGAGCTACAAAAATTACGATGAGCAGCTAATTTTGCTAGGAACCTACTGTAAGGATTTCAGATCCAATACTATTACCAATTTATCATGGAAGTTCCTACAAGTTTATATTTTTATAATATTAAGTATCTTAGAATAATTATATCGCTCCTAAGAATATTATCCAACTATATGAACAAATTATACTAGCAGGTAGATCATGATTTTAGGAGACTAACAAAACTGGTTTGATATTTTATGATTTTTCTATGATTTATTACCAATTTTCCAATATTCAGATGATTACTAAAATTAACAAAATACCGAAAAGAGAAATGACTCTTGGTCCCAAAGCGGCCCAGCATCCCAGGCGAATGCGCGGCCCACAGGTGCGTGGCCAGTGGCCCAACCGAGCGCACAACCGGCCTAACAGGGCAAACCAGCCAAAGGCCCAGGCGGGGCGCCGAGAAGGCCGGCCCAGGCGGGCGCATGCTGGCCAGAGGCCCAGGCGGCCAGCAGCAAAGGCATGGCGGCCCAACGCCAGGCAGGCTGCAGCCCAGCAAAACTAGCCCACGCGGCCAGGGCCAGATAGCGATGGCATATTTGTGAAATGACCCCAACGCTTTTCTCTAATCAATCCTAAGTCCAGAGTACTGTTCAATGAGTCATGTATTTTTGCAGTAAAGAACCCGTATAACGTTTCTTCTTGGATTTATACCCTTCCTCATCTTCCTTCTTCCTAGGGACAGAGCGCACGGAGTAGAGGAGGTCCGCTCGGCGGACATGGCGCGGCAACGCTTGGGACTGTGGCTGGAGGTGGAGCAGCGCGGGGAGATGCACGGACTCAGCACACACGCACGCAACGACGGACCACCAGCACAAAAGAGAATAGTGCGAGGTTCGACGCGGCCGCAGAGGCGCTGTAGGCATGCGGAACCTCGACACCAACGGCAAGGCGAGCATCTGGCCGTGGTGGCCACGGCGGCGCTGCTGGACCAGCGTGGGCCAGGGATAAAGGCAGCGAGGCACGGCGGCTGCTGCGGTTACGACGCGGGCAGTAGCAAGGCACGGGCGCATGGAAGGAGCAGCGGACGACCACGTGCGCTTGCGCAGGGGAAAGCCGGCACCTGCAGGCAGTGGCGCGGGACAACGTAGGCTCGGATGCGCTGTGTGAGGAAAGCTGGACGACGGCCGACGTGGCCTAGCCGATGCTGCAGGGCACATGAGCGCGACTGCGGCTTGGTAGTGGAGAGTGGCGTGGGCAAGTCAGAGCAGTGGCCTGGCATCCTCAAGAAGTAGAAAGAGCAGAGAGTAGGAGACAGTAGCGTGTGCGACCTAGCACAATGTGGCCGGAACGATGTCTGCGTGCCCACAGAACATTAAGGGACACGGCACGGCAGGGACAAAAACCACGTATAATGATGGCAGCAGCGAGGATGAGAGTGGGCCACGGACAAGACTACGGACGAGGCTGCACAGCACCAGCACTACATGGGCCACCTGGCGTCCTTGCCACAGCGACTGGCACAGGAACGTGCAGGGCCAGGTGACGATGGGTGCAGACATGGCGTGCTGGTGCTATAAACATGCGCTGGCCGCCGGTGCTCGATGCATCGAGAGGAAAACAGTCGATTAGCACTTCAAGCCAAACGTTAGGGAGAAGAGAAAAACTTTTTTACACGCCACTGCAACGATAGAAAACACCAGTATCCACCATAAAGAATCTGACGTGCTGAGCTATATATTTCTACCGTTGATATTTGATAGATTACTTGTGAGAATATAATCAAAACTTCAGTTGTCGGGATCCTGTGCTGTCCGATAAATAAAGGTTCAACAACCAAACAAGGAGGGACAGACTGTTTGACTGTTGTATTATGGGGTTTCTCATCTCCTCGCATGCTTGGCCTTTTCTCTCTCCAAAATAATGTATGCATGAGGTGGTAGTGCTGGAGACTAGCTGACCGATGACGTCTACAGGGGCGCTCATGAATCAGCTCCATCTACGTGGGCAAACTTCGCGAAGGTACAGAGCCATGACACAACCCGCAAGCAGCAAGAGCAGCTAGGCCGATAGGCCCACGCGCGCGAGGTCGTGAGGAAGCAACGTCCAGTATGGCAGCAGTAACCAGTAGGCCGACGAGCGGAGAAAAGAAAGAGCAAGGAGCAGTCGATCAACTTATACAGTCAATCGCTACTAGTATCGCTGAGTACGTTTGCCCCTTTCTTCTAATTCATTGTTTGAGTTATCGTCGTAACGTATATATACCTATATATATCGTTCAATTTATTAATGGATTTATTCTATTTATAAAAGTTGCTCGTCATGCTGAATTTTTAAAGAACAAATCGTTCGATATATATTGGCTAGATAAGTTGCCCGATATTTCCTAAATATCTTCCCACACGTAGAAATTTGACTTGGGCGTTGATTCGAGTTCACGAAACTAAATCGCACAAGATTCGCTTATCGCTTCACGTATGTTTTAAATCAAAAATTCGAGAAACTCGTTTCAAAAGTTTTACTTAGGCCTAAATCGCGGCGTTAAATAAGATCGTAACACCGGGGTGTTACAGATTTGGAGAAGAGGGTAAAAGGATTGGGGTAGGTGTAATAGATTGATTTGTTTGTCGATTGGATAGATGGGAACTCAATCGGCCATGATCCTCTCATATATATAGAGGGGGTGGTCTTATCCCAGTAGGAAACCTCTCCAAATCTTATTTTCCAAGTTTCCCACGAGTTTGGAACAGTTCGGATCGGAATCCAAAAGACCAGATCCGAACAGGATTTTCTATCAGGTATGTCGGAAGTCCCGACTTGGGTCGGAACTCCCGACGTAGGGATAACCCCAAATGCTAGAGAAGATTTCTTCAGGCTTCCTAGAAGTCCCGACACCCATCGGAACTTTCGACAGTCGAAAGTCCCGACTTGGGTCGGAACTCCCGACAACGTGGTATCTTTCCGAGGGCATAACTTCTTCATCTGGACTTCGAATTAGATGTTCCATATTTGTTTTTTGACCGTCTCGACGAGAGGAACCCAATGGTGAAGTCCGTTTCACATTTTGACAACTTCACAAAATGAACATTTTTGGTTGTCAACAAAACTATGCAGCCTTTTGCAGCGTCAGTTTATACACATAAAAAACACAACATTCATATGTGATCACTTCAGTTTCACGTTCAGCTACGCTGGAACTGAATTGAAAAAAAGGACAGGAAAGCTGGGCGCTGGAACACAGAAATGGGGAAAATCGGCAAGCTGTGTTTGAACTGAATCTATCTCAAGCCTGGTGCACATCATGCCGCTGAACAAAAGCAGCAACTACTGCTATAGACATGAAGTTGCTGTTGCTGTTGAACCTGAAATTTTAAGACCTGAAATTCACACAAAATTTAGAACCTGTGCATATCAAAATGATTGTCAAACTAGCAGTTCAGATTAGGATGATCCTTAAATATGTAGACTTGCATAAATGGATGCTCGTTGGTTGCATGATGGCTTCTACATATTGCTTTTCTGATAGAAATTTATATGCGGGCGCACCAAATTCAAATCATACTACAGAAAACACTTGCAGGCATCAAAATCTCTATCTGTAAAAATGACTTGCATGCATCAGACCACTTGCCACAATTCCAGAAATTTTGACACAATCTCATGATCACAATAACATTCCAGAAATATAGTAGATTTCATAAAGGTTCACACAATACGTAGGTACCATTTATGTTACAACAGTCGGCATTTATCGATGTTTGACCACCGATAGCCTGCCACGGGGTTACCCGGGACAGTATGTTCGGGCTTCAGCGTATGCAGAACTCGACGGTTAACGCAAGAGACAGTTGATTTATCCTAGTTCGGACCCTCGATCTTCGATCGAGTAATAGCCCTACGTCCAGTCGGCGTTAGCCTTTGCGTTGGATTGATTGTCAAGTGTTGTGTTGTGTACAATTGTTCTCTGAACTCTCGATCCAAGGAGCCCTGCCCTCCTTTATATAGTCAGGAGGCTAGAGTCCTAGTCGGTTTACAATGAGATTTCCTAGTAGGATTACAGAGTAATACTGCTACTAAGATTATAGGGGAAGAATCCTAATTAGACTAGGTCTTCTCCCTTCCTTGCGGGGTATCCCATGGGTCCCGCACCGACAAGCCCCCGAGCACTTCATGGTTGAGTTCTGGAAGCCTCGTCTTGTTCCTTCAAGTCTCATCGAGTAGGAACAAGCGTCGTCCGAGTGCTTTCTTGAGCGAAACCGTATAGCGCTTCGTGAGATCTTTGCGTGGTGTGTACTTTTTTGAAGAAAAAAGTATTCCTATTTGGATGTAGCCCCCGAGCCTCTTGCTGTTTGGCATAAGGAGCTTAAGGGTCTTTTCTTGAAATCGTCCTGATTCTTCGTCGAAAGGCTCCCGAGCATATACCCGGGTTCTTTGTCGAAAAGAGCTCAGATATAGTTATGTCCGGGTTCTTTTTGTCGTGTGGTATTGAAGTTGTCTGTCTTGAAGAAGTCTTCTGAGTGATGTGCGCTTTTTGAAGGAAAAAGTGTGCTCACTGAGTGTAGCCCCCGAGCCTCTTGCTATTTGGAACAAAAAGTTAGAGGGTTTTGAATCTTATGTTGTTTTAAAAACTGTTGTCTTGAAGTAGTTGTCTTGGTGACGTGCGCTTTTTGAAGGAAAAAGTGCACTCACTGAGTGTAGCCCCCGAGCCTCTTGCTATTTGGAACAAAAAGTTAGAGGGTCTTGAATCTTGTGTTGTTTGAAAAGAACTGAGAACTTCTCCTATTGTAGCCCCCAAGCATTTATCCGGGTTGTTTTGTTCAGGAAGAACTTGGATGCATGGTCTTGGCATATTCCCTGGTAGTCTGCTGTTGTCAGACATAGTCGTATGGTGGTGGTTGAGTATAAATGCTGTTTGTTCATGAGTTGTACTGTGTTGGTATATCCTTTCGAATATGCTTGTCCTTGAGTACTGTTCCTTCACGCCTGAGTCCTTTTTCATTGAATTCTGTCTTTTCACTGTGTCCTTTGTTAGGCTTGTTTCGTTTGTGCTCCTAGTCCACGTGCACCGCTCTTTCGGTCTATAAATACCCTCCTGGAGTGCTATTTTTGATTCATTGAGCATTTTGTTGCTTGTTCTGAAGTCTCTGTAGTCATGAATATGGTAGTTTGTGAAGTAGAGCAGCCCCCGGGCGTATTTTGCAATTCTTGTATGTCTTGCCATAGCTGAAGGGAGTCTTGTGATAGGGATTAGAGGTAGGCTAATCCTGCAGCAGCAATGTACCAGGATGTACGTGGCGGTAGTTGGAGGAAGTCTTGTGATGTGGGCTTTGTTCCTTCATCTAGCAGTTCTGGGTTGATCCTCGTCGCCTGTCTTGAGACTGTCCGGTGCAGATCAACACCATATCTAGCATCACATCGGTCTTGGGTAGACAGATGCCTGTCGGCCTTCTCTGCTCCATGTTGTCCCGCCGTGCTGCTGATTTCTGCCTTGGATGCACTGCGTCCGTCCTTTGAAAAAAACAGTGTAGCCGAGGGCGGTTTGTCCTTTCGAGTAGCAATTTGGGACACGTAGTCGTTCTAGAGCCTAGCTGTGTCCGGGTTCCTCTTTGCTACTTTTCTTTTCATGGTACCGAGATCGTTGGGTCTTGTAAGATGTGTAATCTTCTATTTTTGAAACCAGTTATAAAATGGAAAGGATCTTGTCTTCTGAGTTGTAATTCCTTATTTTCCTGTTGTCCTGGTTGTTGATGAGATTTCTGAGTTCTTTCTGTAAGGACCGGGTTGTTGCACTCCTTGTGAGATAACCCTTCTTTGCTTCATTGTTGATGAGTTCTTTTTGTGGTGATATGATAATTCTGCTAAGGTGTTGGATGGATAAGTCTGAAATCTACCCGTTGAACTGTACTGTTGTGTGGATTTGAGCCGTCCATCATTTTAGCTACGTCGGTAAATGAACTATTGTGTCATCATGCCATGTTAAAATAGGTCTGGTGGGCCACGTTTTTACCGGTGTAAAATCTATTTAAAGGCCTTTCTCCTCCTTTTCTTTGGTATCCTGCCTTTGCCTTGAAAAAACCCTAGCCTTTGTAACTCCGTCGTCGCCATTGCCGCCACCATCTGAGCGCCGCTGTCAGAGCCTTCTCTTTTCCTAGTTCTTTTTGCTTCCGTTAGTACATGGGTAGGAAAAAGCTATGAGCAAGTCCCAGGCAACCTTCGTGGACAAGGAGTCGTCTCTTTCCATGATTGAGAACTAGGAGTTCATGGCCATGAGGGCTGCCCAGAAAGCTTGGCTGGCTCTGACAACAACTGAAGACCAGCTTCACGAGCTTGCCGGCGATGGTCTGATCCAGAGCAAGGGCATTACTAAATGGAGAGTTCTAGGCGAGCATCAGGTCCCTGCTCCAGGTCCTGGTGGGATTATCCTTTTCGTCTCCTTTATCTATGCTGGTCTTTGCCTTCCTGCTTCCACCTTCCTTCATCAATTTCTTGGTTATTTTGGGGTTAGTCTGAACCATCTAACTCCCAATGCCGTCCTCCATCTTTTTGTTTTCGTACATCTCTGTGAAGCTTTCCTTGGAATTCCTCCTTCTCTTTCTCTTTTCTGTCACTTCTTTCGTTTGAACCCTCAACCCCGCCGTGAAGACACCAATGTTCTTGGCGGCTATGGGATTCAGTTTCGCCAGGGTCTTAAAAGCAAGTTCTTTGACTATGACCTGGTTGATTCTGTGAGGGATTGGCATGTTGATTGGTTCTATGCCGCCAATTTGATTCCTTCTCTTGCCATACATTCTGGATCTGGTCCCTCGGTTAATGACCGGTGGGAAAAAAACTCCCTAATGCCAAACAAGCTCTAGGTGATCCAGCCGTTCCTTGAGCGGATAAGCACTCTAAAGCAGCAGGGCTTGATCGGTTTCAGAATCATCTCTAGTTTTCTTCGTCATCGTGTTCAGCCTCTGAAGGAGCGAGAGAACTTTGGCTTCGAGTACTCTAGGGCTGAGGATCCTTCACGCATGGTCCCTGCCCTTGAGTTGACCGACGAAGAGGTACTCAAATGCCTTCAAAAGATGCTGAAGGGAGCAAGCGTCGTCCTGCTTACCGTCTCCAAGTACTGTGCAAAGAACCCGCCTCCAGCTGTAAGTTGTTTTCTCTTTTTGTGGGTACTTTTTGTGTTTATTTTTGCTGTATCTACTTTCGCTTAATCTTCCTTGTCTTATTCTTTTCGCAGGCATTGGGGCATAACTTTGTTGACCCGATTCCCCTTCATGACCTCCCTACCATTGCGGGGGCTGGGAGTAGTCTTGCTAGGGCTTCTTTGACCAGTAAGTCGCAAACCACCGTAATGCTCCCTGGTGTTTCTTCTGCATTTTCTGACGTATATGAAGAGTATGTTCCTCGTTCAGTTCCTCGAGCTGCTCATAGCATCGGAAAGAGAGGGCGAGTGGCTGGTTCTTCTTCTGGTGTGCCCGTTGTTAAGAAAGCTCGCCAGTCGAGTACATCTCCAGGTACTCAAGTTATAGCTAGCATGCTCTTAGGTGAGCACATTAATACACTCTGTCCTTCTATTTCTTGTTTCCGTCTTTAACCGAGTACTTTTGTCCTTTCTCAGCTGGTGCTATGGTGGCCTTGGTCGAGACTGAGGAAGAAGAGGATGATGGTGTACCCTTATCATGCGGCGGTGAGTTGTTTTCTTATTTCCCTGTAATTGAAACCTTCTTTTTGTTTTGACATTGGTCTTGATCTCTTTGTAGTAAGCGGTCGTCGGATACCAGTTTTTCTGAAGCTCCTACACCGGGTTCTTCCATGGCTCTGGTACCGAGTTCTTCCGTAGCTCCAGTACCGAGTTCTTCTGGGGCTTCGGTTCCTGCTACGCCGCTCCTGCCGCCGAGTGGCGGGGATGTTTTTGCTGCCTTGGTTCCCCCATCAAGGTCTTCTTTTGGTTTAATGATGAAGAAGATAGCTGAGTGAGTGAATTCTGATTTTGTTTTTCTGCTTTTGTTCTTCTTTTTTCTTATTCTTTTTTGGTGGGTTCTCTTGTCATCTTTTAGGCCTTCATCTTCCCCGGCCCTCCAGTCGACCTCTTGTCAAACCTCTAGTGCGCCCTTGCATGCTGAGTCTCAGGGCTCGGAATGCACGGGCACCGAGGTGGCTGTGAGGGGGACGGAGTCCGTAGCTGCTGATTTGCCAGCTCCCGAAGTGACCGTGGCCATGGTGGCGGGTTCATCTGAGGGATTAGCCTTGGCTTCCTGGGAGATTGCTCTGGTCATGCCTTCTTCGCCTTGGCCGGCTTCTCCTTCTCCTTCTCTTGCTTCTGGTGGTCCGCCTTTTGCTGATGACGTGGTGCAGCAGTTTGATGCCACTCATCGACTATCGGAGTTAACTACTGCCTGGGGAAGCTTATCGACCCTTACGACTTCTTTTAGAGAAAAGCTCCAGGTAAGTTTTTCTACCGTTCCTTCTTTGGATGCTCGTTTTTCTTCTGTCCTTATGTCTTGTTTTTCTTTGTCTCTTTTTGCTTAGTCCTTCTCTCATGATCATACTGGCTTCTTTTTCTCGTCTGAAAACGAGAAAAAGTTGTCTTCTGAGGTGAGCGCCCTGAAAGCCGATCTTGACCTCCCCCGAGCTGAGTTGGAGACTAAGCGCCAAACGTACCAAAAGGAGGAGAAGGCTCTTCATGCCCGGGTGGTAGAGGCGGAGAAGCAGAAGGATGCTGCGGTGGAGTCCATGAAGAACGAGTGCAAAGGTATTGCGGGTTCTGCTTGTTTCCTTTTGCATTTTGACTTCCTTTTTTGCTGACTTGTTTTTGTTGCTTTACCTAGCTCTCCGAGTTGAAAAGTAGAAGCTCTCGGAGGGTATTGAAGAGATGAAGACACTCGTCCACACTAACCACAACAAAGCTGAGGAGGTAATTACTCGAGCTGAAGAAGAACTCGTGCTTGCTAAGTTGATTAGGCGTGGAGCTAACAGGGATCTTATGCAGGCCCAAAAGACTATTCAAGACTTGACTGGTAGGTTGGCAATGGCTACTGACAACTAGAATGCTTTATGGAGGTCTTTTCGGTCAGTAGCCAGCCTTCTCTGGACTCCAGCGGATGACGGTCAATCTTGGGCTCAATTTATTCCCCAAGTGCCAACTCGTTTCCAGGGGTTTATGAAGAGGTGTGCCCATCTGTGTACCAGGAACGTCCTTGCCCAGGTCCAGGTTCTTTCTCCAAACTTTCCTTTGTCCAAGGTGGCCGATGAAGCCGAGAGCCAAGAGTACCTTGATGTCGTTGAGAGGTTAGAGCCCGAGGTCGATGACTTAGCCAGGAAGATTGTAGATAATCTCAATATTGATGTTTCTACTCCTGATGATATTGCTTGAATGTAATCAACCTCTGTATTCCGGCCTTTGTAACAGAATACTTATACTTTTTCTTGAATGAAGATCCTCTATCTTTGTCGATGTCTTCTTAGTCTGGATGTCTAATTCTTGCTTACTCTTTAAATGTTCTGTCCAATTGATCAGAATTTTCTCTAGGCAGCTATCTGTTCTGATTCTTATCTGTGTTGTATAAATCACTCACTGTATGTAGATCGTTGTATTTGATAAATTTTCTTGATTTGCCGAGTACTTGTCTGGCTTTTGACTGTGCCGTGTGAAACAACTCGGTGTATGTAGATTGATGTCTTGATAGACTTCCTTGACTTGTCGAGTGCTTGTCTGGCTTTCTTCTGTGACTTGTAAATAACTTGGTATAGCCCGTTGTGTCGACAAACTTTGCGTTTAGTACTAAAAAGACTTAGGATATCTCCAGCTTCTTCTTCTTGGCTTAGCTCGTAGTGTGGTCAGCATCTGGTTGCGAAAGTATCCTAGGACCGGCGAGCCCCCGAGCACTTCATGATAGAGCTCTAGAAGCCTTGTCTTATTTTCTTGAAGTCTTGTTGAGCAGGAAAAAGCGTTGTTCAAGTGCTTTCTTGAGCGAAACCATGTAGCACTTCTTGGGATTTTCTAAGTGTAGCCCCTGAGCCTCTTGCTTATTTGGAACAAGTAGCTAGAGGGTCTTGTCTTGGAATTGCTCTGATTTATGTTCAGGCTTATTTTCAGTCGTTTTTCTTTTTTGGTTCGGGTGTTAGCTTATTAGCTACCCTCATCGGCGGGCTCAAGCATGTTTTCAGCTATTTTGCTCTCGGCCGGTATGCTCAGGTGTCTTTTCAGCCATTTTGCTTTTTGTTCGGGTGTTAGCTTGTTAGCTACCCTCATCGGCGGGCTCAAGCATGTTTTCAGCTATTTTGCTCTCGGCCAGTATGCTCAGGCGTCTTTTCAGCCATTTTGCTTTTTGTTCGGGTGTTAGCTTATTAGCTACCCTCATCGGTGGGCTCAAGCATGTTTTCAGCTGTTTTGCTCTCGGCCGGTATGCTCAGGCGTCTTTTGAGCCATTTTGCTTTTTGTTCGGGTGTTAGCTTATTAGCTACCCTCATCGGCGGGCTCAAGCATGTTTTCAGCTATTTTGCTCTCGGTCGGTATGCTCAGGTGTCTTTTCAGCTATTTTGCTTTTTGTTCGGGTGTTAGCTTATTAGCTACCCTCATCGGCGGGCTCAAGCATGTTTTCAGCTATTTTGCTCTCGGTCGGTATGCTCAGGCGTCTTTTGAGCCATTTTGCTTTTTGTTTGATTGTTGGAAACAACTCGGGGATAGCCATAATGAGACATATGTTTGTCGAGAAAGAACCATCTTTATTGATCATGAATATTGATAGGTCACAATGGTACATGTGTTGTTGGTGAGCGCTATCTTTGTTGATCATGAACGTTGATCTCTTGTGTCTTGTATACATATTTTCCCTTGAGTTGTTTTCATGCATAGAATCTTCGTAGCTGACTAATGTGCCATGTATTGTTGACTTCTTTTCCGTCTTCAGTTATGAGCTTGTATGTGCCCGGTCCGATGACTTTTGTGACGATAAAAGGACCTTCCCATGGACTGAGTAGTTTGTGGCGTTCGTCGGTTTTTTGTATTCTTCTTAGTACTAGGTCTCCGACTTGTAATGATCGAGACTAGGTATTCTTGTTGTAGTGGCGTCTTAGTCCTTAGAGGTATCTTGCTGATTGCAGGGCAGCGTTTACTCTGACTTCTTCTATACTGTCGAGTTCTAATCTTCGGGTGTGTTCTACTTCTCCTTCGTCGTATTGCTCTGTCCTTGGTGATGTCCAGATCAAGTCTGCGGGTAGTACGGCTTCTGATCCATACACTAGGAAGAAAGGTGAGTATTCGGTGGCTCTGCTTATTTGAGTCCGTAGCCCCCATACAACCTTAGGTAATTCTTCAATCCATTTTGATCCATAGTCTACTAGTTCTTCATACAATCTTGGTTTTAATCCAGCTAGTATGAGTCCATTTGCCCTTTCGACCTGTCCGTTGGCCTCTAGATGTGCGACTGATGCGTAATCTATTCTGAAGCCACAGTCCTGTGCCCAACTTTGGAATTCTATGGTCGTGAATGGAGAACCCAAATCCGTGATGATTCGATTGGGCATGCCGAAGCGGTGCATAATGTCTTGGATGAACTCGACTGCTTTGGCTGTGCTGTATTTTGCTAATGGTTTGAATTCAATCCATTTGGTGAACTTGTCAATTGCCACGAAGATGTATTTGAAGCCACCTTTTGCTTTCTTGAGAGGTCCTACTTGATCCAGCCCCCAGCAGAAGAAGGGCCAAGCAGGTGGTATGCAGATGAGGTTGTAGGCTAGCACATGAGCCTGTCTTGCGAACATCTGACAACTTTTGCATCTTCTAATGAGTTCTTCTGTGTCTTTCAAAGCGGTTGGCCAGTAGAAACCGGTGCAGAATGCTTTGCCGACTAGTGTTCTTGAAGCGGTGTGATTTCCACAGCAACCTGAGTGTATTTCATCTAGGATTTGTTTGCCTTCTTCAAATGAGACGCGTTTTAGGAGTACTCCTGATGGTGCGGCTCTTCTGTAGAGCTTGTCTCCTACTAGGACGTAATTCTTGCTTCTATGAACAACTCAGGTAGCTTCCTGTTTTTCCGCTGGCAACTTATTCTCTTTGATGTAATCAATAAAAACCTGAGTCCATGAAGTGGTGATTACCAAGATCTGGGTGCCTTTGGCTGAGATTTGAGGGGTTATCTCACCGAGTTGTTTGATAGAGGGAGCTGATAACTCCTCTATGAATACACCGGGTGGGACCTTCGCTCTGTCCAATCCAAGCTTGGCAAGGACGTCTGCCGCAATATTAGAATCGCGCAGCACGTGTATAATTTCTAATCCTTGAAAATGTTTTTCGAGTTTTCGTATTTCAGTACAGTAAGCGCCCATGTTTTCTTTGGTGCAGTCCCAATCTTTGTTGACTTGATTGATTACCACTGCTGAATCGCCGTAAACGAGTAAACGCTTGATTCCGAGTGTAATTGTCACTCGTAGTCCGTGGATGAGGGCTTCGTATTCTGCTTCATTGTTTGTATCTTGCCATAATATCTAAAGGACGTACTTGAGTTGTTTTCCGTCCGGAGAAATTAGGAGGACGCCTACACCCGCTCCGCCTAGCTTGAGTGATCCATCAAAGTACATCTTCCAATGATCAAGGATGGTGCTTGACACGGGTTGTTGAATTTCTATCCATTCAGCAACAAAATCAACCAGGGCTTGACATTTAATTGCCTTCCATGGGGTGAAATCGATATTGAGAGCACCAAGTTCAACTGCCCACTTAGATATACGCCCTGTTGCATCTCTGTTGTGTAGGATGTCTCCGAGTGGGAAATTTGTCACCACGGTGATCCTATGGCTTTCAAAATAGTGGCGAAGCTTGCGTGAAGTGATCAGGAGGACGTAGAGTAGTTTTTGCACATGTGGATACCGGATTTTTGATTCTGACAGTACTTCGTTGATGTAGTATACGGGACGTTGTACTTTATATACACACCCTTCTTCTTCTCTTTCTACGACAATCGCAGTGCTGATCACCGTAGAAGTTGCCGCAATGTATAGCATCATATCTTCGTATTTCTTCAGAGGTGTGAGAACTGGTGAGGAGGTGAGGTATGCCTTGAGCTTTTTGAATGCTTTGTTGGCTTCTTCTGTCCACTCGAACTTGTCTATCTTCTTCAGCAATTTAAAGAAAGGTAACCCTTTTTTGCCCAGTCTTGATATGAAACGATTGAGGGCCGCCATGCAGTCTGTTAGTTTCTGCACATCTTTGACACTTTGAGGAGGGCCCATGTCTATTATGGCTCGAATCTGCTTGGCGCTTGCTTCGATTCCACGATGACTGACCAAGAATCCGAGTAGTTGTCCTGAAGGAACTCCGAATACACACTTGCTTGGATTCAGTTTTCACCTCCATCTTTTTAGGTTTTCGAAAGTTTGCTTTAAGTCTTCGATTAGTGTATCTGGGTTCTTTGTCTTTACCACTATGTCATCTACGCATGCTTCTACGTTTTCGCCGATCTGATCACCAAGGCATATTTGGATAGCTCTTTGGTAAGTTGCACCAGCATTTTTTAGTCCAAATGACATGGTTTTGTAGCAGTAGGCACCGAATGGAGTGACGAAAGATGTATTGCTCTGGTCTTGTTCCTTTAATGAAATCTGGTGATATCCTGAATAGCAATCAAAGAAGGATAATAGAGTAGATCTTGCTGTTGAATCAACTATCTGATCAATGCGTGGTAGCCCAAATGGATCTTTCGGGCAGTGTTTATTGAGATCTGTGTAGTCGACACACATGCGTCATTCGTCTGTATTCTTTTTCTGTACCAGGACTGGGTTTGCTAGCTAATCTGGATGAAGGATTTCTCTGATGAATCCGGCTGCCATTAGTTTTGTAATTTCCTTTTTAATTGCTGTCTTCTTGTCGGGAGAGAATCATCGTAGTCGTTGCTTCACAGGCTTGGAGCCTTCATTGATACCAATTCTATGCTTAGCCAACTCTCTTGGGACCCCTAGCATGTCGACCGACTTCCAAGCGAAGATATCCTTGTTGTCCCAAAGAAAGTTGGTGAGCGCGAGTTCCTATTTTGCCGATAGGTGGGCACTGATGGTTGCTGTTTTTGAGGGATCACTGGTGCCCATGTCGATTTGCTTGACGTCAGCTTCTTTTGGTGGTGCTAGGATGCTTGGTCTTTTAGCCGGTATCTCGAGCTCTTTTGGGCTCATTTCTGCTGCAACAGTGGTTATTTCTTTTCTTCCATTGTTGGCCTATGCTTTTGCTGCAATTTGGATTGCCTGAACATCACAGTCAAATGCGCGCTTCAGATCACTTCGAAGAGAGAGAACACCATTAGGCCCTGGTATCTTAAGCAACAGGTACGGATAATGCGGTATTGCCATGAATTTTGCTAGTGCTGGGCGCCCGAGGATTGCGTGATATGATGAATCAAAGTCTGTGACTTCAAATTTGATGAATTCTGTACGGTAGTTCGAGGGAGTCCCAAAAGTAACCGGTAGGGTGATTTATCCAAGTGGCATTGCTGCCTTGCCGGGTACTATGCCATAAAAAGGTGTGCTCATTGGTGTGATCATCCCGGTGAGTTGTAGTCCCATCTTCCTTAGAGTTTCTAAAAAAATGATGTTGAGTCCGGCTCCTCCATCGATTAGTACTTTCGTAACAGTCATACCGGCAATGGTTGGATCTAGAACCAGTGGGTAATGGCCTGAGTTTCCTACGCTGGTCCATTGGTCTTCTCTTAAAAATTGGATTGGATACTCTGACCAATTGAGATATCTTGGTGTAGCAGGTTCTGCTGCCATGATGGTTCGTAACGCTAGCTTTTCTTGATGTTTGCTTCTAGAATCTGAAACTCTGGCAAAGATTACTGTCACTGTCCCCCTAGATTTTTGGAATCCCTTGTCTTCATGGTTGTCTCCTTCTTTTTTCTGATTGTCTTCTTTATTGTTCCCCTTAATATCTTTTCTTGTGTATCTTTCGTTGAAGGTGTAGCAATTTCCGATGGTGTGTTTTCCATTGGGGTGCAAGGGGCAACGTATGTTCTCGATGTCATCATATCTTCTGGGTTTTGAAAACTTCTTTGATTTGTCAGCCATTGCTACTGTGTTGTCTGGACCACGCTTTCTCTCATGATGTCTGTTGTTTCGAGGAATTTGCCTGTCTGGGTTGTCTCTATTGTTTCTATCCGAGAATCTTTCTCTTGTTTTTTCCTCTGTAGTAATCATCTTTTCCACTGTTCGTCTGAATTCTTTATTGTTTCTTGGGTTTTCTTTGCAGAAGTCTTGAAATTGCCACCTAGCCATGATTCCGTGCGATAAAGCTTCGATTACTTCTCATTGGGTGATGTCATGTACTTGAGCTTGTAGTTCGCCAAATCGTCGGTAGTAATTTCTTAGACTTTCACCTCCTTTTTGCTTGAGTCCTTTTAACTCTACGTGGGTGATTGGGTGTGTAATAATACCTGTGAAATTTTCACATAAAGCTCTTTGCAAATCCTCCCAATTTCTAATTGATCCTGGATTCAATTTGTCAAACCATTGAAGTGGCATAGTTTCTAGGGCCATGGGAAAGAACAAGGTCTTGATGTCATCGTCCCCACCGGCCAATTCAATCGATTGTGAGTAAATCCTGAGCCACTGCTTTGGTTCAGTTTTGCCATCGTACTTGGAGTGGTTGGACAGTTTGAACTTGTGAGGTAGTCGTATTGAAGCCAGTCTGTTTGCAAAATAGGGGAATCTATCATGTGTTCTGGCTTCTGTGTATTCTGATTCAGAGCCCCCTTCTTGCCAACTGTTGTCTTGGTGAGAGTAGTTTTGCGTAGCTATCCTTGTTGGTGCTTTGCTTCTGGCTTTCCTTGTTTGTTCAACCCGGTCTTTTTTATTATGATCTCTTCTACTTTCTCCATTGTAACTTCCGCTTGGTCCAAGTCTCTCGAAGGCGGACTTCCTTTGATTTTGATTTTCCTGTTCATGAGATGTTGACCTGTCTGGTAGTCTTGAGTGGGCCCTTCCGTTGTGCATCCTTAGGACTGTTGATTGGAGGAAGTTCCAAAGTTGTTCTTATTTTTCATTGGGATGTGAAGTCGCCCTGAGTTCTTCTAGCGCTTCTCGGATCTTATCGTAGGGTGTATTCACTGCTCATCCTTCTTCGACCTCTCGCTCTGATTTTCTTCTGTTGTACTCAGCTAGATCTGATTCATATTTGATCCAAGTGTCCTTTCGCTGCTTAGCACGGCGTTGACGTCCTTGTTTCAATTTGTTCTTTCTTTCTCTCGCTTGTCTCTGACTCTCGGTCTCACCATCGTGCCCCTGGATAAATGGTGATATGTTGGATTCGGATTCATCTGAAGACCTAACGTTGGGTGCTTCTGGGGGGATCAATGGTGATCGAGGACGGCGAATTATGAATACTTCTCTAGCGTGAGTTGTTCTGTCATCGTCGTTGATTTCCGTACTACCAGAACTATTTATAACTTCAGTAGAGGTTTCAAGATTACAGAGTCTCCTTCTTGGTAGGGTAGAGTTGCTGTTGTCGTATCATCGACTAGTTGGGTGCCGTCATCCTCAGGAATGGAACCTGGCCAGTGGACGATGCAGTCTTGAGATGTTATAGTTAAAACGAGACCTTCCTGGTCTCCCTTCAGCGGCATTGTAAGCACGGGATAGGTGGATCCTTCGGGCCATATCTGATAAGATGTTGCCATGTTGTGGAGTCCAAACGGAAGAGGACCCGTCTTCTTTGAAGTACTCTCAGTGTACTCCGAGTAGTATTCTTGATAGGTTGACGTCATGTTCCGGAGCTTTGTTAGAAAAGAACTCAGTTTTCCGAAAGAACTCGGATAAAACTTCGTCTCGAAAGCGAAACTTGAGTTTGAATCGGATGCGTGAAGTCACGAAATCCGAGTTGGATTGGACATTACGAGCTACACGAATCTTTCGGTAAGCTGATCTGTTGTTGTCGCCGAAATGGAAAGGTCTTGATGGTGATCTGAATCTTCGAGGAGACGGCCTTGGAGCTTGCCATCGTCGCCTGCCTCGCAGATCCACGAACCAAAGATGAAGGTTGATCCCTTTGAAAAGATCATGTTGTCTAGGTCCGTCGAGCTCTCGGATGCAAAGTCACCGAAAGCCCCTACCTGGCGCGCCGGCTGTCGATGTTTGACCACCGATAGCCTGCCACGGGGTTACCTGGGACAGTATGTTCGGGCTTCAGCATATGTAGAACTCGACGGTTAACGCAAGAGACAGTCGATTTATCCTGGTTCGGACCCTCGATCTTCGATCGAGTAATAGCCCTACGTCCAGTCGGCGTTAGCCTTTGCGTTGGATTGATTGTCAAGTGTTGTGTTGTGTACAATTGTTCTCTGAACTCTCGATCCAAGGAGCCCTGCCCTCCTTTATATAGTCAGGTGGCCAGAGTCCTAGTCGGTTTACAATGAGATTTCCTAGTAGGATTACAGAGTAATACTGCTACTAAGATTACAGGGGAAGAATCCTAATTAGACTAGGTCTTCTCCCTTCCTTGCGGGGTATCCCGAGGGTCCCGCACCGACAGCATTACAATTTCATGATCGAAATACATGTCCACATACATAGGTTGTATATGACAATAAACAACATGGCAATATATACTCACAAATTCACTGTAGTTTACGCATTTGAAGAAAATTCTACCGTTATTCTTCCAGAATTTGCATTCCACTACTTTTATCACCACATTCTGGGCATGGAATCAGGGGATCCCACTAGGGCCAAGTGGATACAGAGAAACGACAGCTATTGGGATGAACGACGAACTAGACGAACCCTCACCCATAGCCTGGCGTGTGCGGCGGTGGCCTGGGGAAGAGCACCCGGACGGGCAGGACCAGCGGCCATAGATCCAACAACGGGGAGAGCGGGGACCTGCTCGTGGCGGCGTCGGCGGGCTAGCGTAGACGCGTCGGGGCGGTGGCGGTGCCCGCCTGGAGTTGGCGCGGCGGCTGAGGCTTCGTAGGCGGGCGCGCGTCTTGGACTGCGGGACGCAGGGAGGCGCGACGTGCGATCGGGCGACGGCGGCCTAGCGTGGACGGGCGGCTTGGCTGGGGCCGCCTTCGCCTGGGGCAGGGAGCCGTCTTGGGGGCGGATGGCGGCGGCGAGGCTCGGCCCGAGGGCGCGGCGCGGGGGTGGGGGCGGCCTGGGGCGGCGGCGCTCTGCTGTTACCGCGAGCGAGAGAACGAGAGGGGGAGAGATGAGAGGGCAGGGGTCAATGAGCTCAGGGGCAAAATGGTTAGTTCAAGCTAAAATTTAGGGTGAAAAATATTAAAAGTGGACTTTAAATCTTAAAATAGCATTATAACGTGTTGGATTCGTTTCATAAGGACATTTCAGCGAAGCCCACAAATTTGATGGCATTTGGGCGAAGCCCACCTCCCATGAGGGCAAATTTCTAATTTTCTCCTTGGCTGGCCGTGGCCGGTCTGCAGGTCGGGTCAGGTTAGGAAGAGGCCCGCCTGTCCATAAAACGTGACCCGTTAAGGACCGAGGAGGCGGATCGGGTCCGCGAGTGCGCCAGGGATTTGACTGGTCAATTTGCAGCGGTTAGCAGAACTACCTGCAGATTATATCGGCGCCCGTTATCTGATTTGGCGGCGAACGGGAAAGAGGCGATGAGATAGATCCTGTTGAGTGTTGACTAGGACAATCACACTCCTCCGTCCATCGTCCTCTATAAATATAAATAGGCAATCACATCTCGGTGGGAGAGCATCCAGAGCTGCAGTGCAGATAGATACTGCGGTGTGTAGAGAGTTGGGTCAATTAGATCAGAGGAGTAGATTGTTAGCTGAGGCATCGTCGACGCGATCGGTCAAGAATGGCCGGAGCGAAGAGAGTCCTGCTGCTGTGCCTGTGCGTGGCCGTCGTGTTGGTGGTGCTCGGGAGTGGCGGCGTGGAGGCGAGGAAGCGAGGGAAGCAGTCCCTGGGGTTCTACGAGCTGCGGCGGGGCGAGTTCTCCATGGTCGTCACCAACTGGGGCGCCACCATCCTCGCCGTCAGACTCCCCGACAAGAACGGTGAGCAATGCATGCATGGCTCGATGATCCCGTCGTCTCCATAGATTCTTGTGCCTGATCTTTGCGTGTGATTCGATCTGTTTAATTTCTGGCTGCTGCAGGGCACATCGACGACGTCGTTCTTGGCTACAAGGACATCGGATCTTACGTGGTGAGAATACTAAACTGAATCCCATGCATGCATGTCATCTTTTTCTCTTTCTTCCTTGGGATTTTAATGGGAAATGTGATCAGCTGTCTGTCGTGTTTGTTTAATGATCCACTGTATTGTATTGTTGGCAAACTGAAACCGAAACAGAACGACACGACCTACTTCGGCGCGCTGGTGGGGCGCGTGGCGAACCGGATCGCCGGCGGGCGGTTCACCATCAGGGACCGCGCCTACCACACGTACCGGAACGACGGCAACAACACGCTGCACGGCGGCCACCGCGGGTTCAACCAGGTGTTCTGGTCCGTGCGGGAGCGCGTCACGGGGGAATTTCCCCACATCACCTTCGCCTACCGCAGCTACGACGGCGAGCAGGGGTTCCCGGGGAACCTCGACGTGCTCGTCACCTACAAGATCGACGGCGACTACTCGTACAGCGTCACCATGTACGCGCGGCCGCTGGACAAGCCCACGCCGGTGAACCTGGCGCAGCACACGTACTGGAACCTCCGCGGCCACGGCAGCGGCGACGTCCTGGGCCACGCCGTCCAGATCTTCGCGAACGCGGTCACGCCCGTGGGCGCGGACCTCGTCCCGACGGGCGCCGTCACCCCCGTCGCCGGCACGCCCTTCGACTTCCGCGCCCCGGCGGCGCTCGGCGCGCGCATCGCGCATGTCGAGGGCGGTGGGTACGACATCAACTACGTGCTGGACGGCGAGACGGACGGGCAGGGCGTGCGCAAGGTGGCCGTGGTCAGCGAGGCCCACTCCGGCCGCGTCATGGAGCTGTGGGGGAACCAGCCGGGCCTGCAGTTCTACACGGGCAACTTCCTCAAGGGCGACCAGGGCAAGGACGGCGCCGTCTACGCCAAGCACGGCGGGATGTGCCTGGAGACGCAGGACTACCCGGACGCCGTGCACGAGCCGGGCTTCCCGGCAGAGGTGTACCGCCTTGGCCAGCTCTACAAGCACTACATGCTCTACAAGTTCTCCATCAAGAAGTAGAAACTACTAGTAGCTCTCGTGCCTGATGCCTCATGGAGGTGAGTGCTAGACTGATGATAGCTTGTTGCAAGTAGTAATAAGGGTTCAGAATCTTGTGTAATTGAGCAGACTTCGCCTCTCTTTTAGCTTAGAAGTTGCAACAAAAATGTATGGTTGGATTTCATCCAAAGTTTCTAGTTAACATTTCTGCCATTGAATGATTTCTTTAGATGAACCCATAAATAGTAGTACCACTTTCAAATGACAATTCCATTTCATATCCAAAACGTCTCATTTTCATGATTACATCACCGAAAACAAAAGGAAATGGCAGAATTGCAAAAACAAGAGAAATGGCAAAAATTCAAGTAGCTCTTTTCGTGTGACGACTTATTTACAAGGAAAAGCAGGCTTCGCATCTCTTTTAGCTTAGAAATTGCAACAAAAATGTATGGTTGCCCTGCATTTCATCCAAAGTTTATCTAGTTAACATTTCTGCCATTGAATGATGTCTTAGATGAATACCACTTTCAAATGACAACTTCATATCCAAACTTGTCTCCGTTTCATGATTACATCACTACGAAAAACAAAGGAAATGGTGAAATTGCAAAAACAAAAGAAATGGCGAAATTTCAAGCTGCTCTTTTTGTGTGATTTATTTACAAGGAAAGCAGGCCAATCAACGATGCAAACTTATCAGCCATGAAACAATGTTTTTCTCTCACAACAAATCAGTTTCAGCTGGCTTATCAGCCACAGAAACCATCAGCCGAACAACTCGTTAGGGTGCAATGTGTGATGAATACTCCACCTGTCCTAGAGATTTTAATACAGATTAAGAAAACAAAAACGTATGTCCTAACAAATTTAGTTCCTTTACACAACAACAAAAAAACAATTTAGTTACCATATGTATATACACTGTCATCAAAGCGGAATGTTTTGAATTTAACGCAAAATTATCCATTCGACATGATCTTAGAACACAAAGTTTGACTACTGACGGTATATAGTTATATACTGTGCTACGCTAACAAACCATAGCAGAAAATAAAAAGGTCGTTTCAATATTTATGTATCACCTACACCAACATCACTACTACTCAAGTTGCAGGTGGGGCGGGTTCTTAACGTAACCCGCCCGCTCGTCCCGCAAAACTAGGCTTCGTGGCTGTTGTGGACCAGCTGCAATTTTTTCGTGGGCCGAAGACTTCCAGAGCTCCAAGCCCGTTGGGCCAGCCAGAAGGCTCGCAGCAACCCGCAACACCCTCTTCTCCCGCAACACCTGCAACACCCTCTTCTACTCTCCCTTCCATCGCCGGGCCACCGCCACCGCCGGGCCAGATCTGAGGTTGCCTTCTGCCTCCCGGACGGCCTGGGCCTCGGCGGCGGCGGCGGCGGCGGCGGCGGCCCCGACGGCGACGCCTTCGACGAGATCGGCAAAGGTGGTGTGCTTGATCGGCCAGTAGAGAAAACTACCCCTGGTCGTCAGTCTAAATTTGATGTGAAGTAAGTGTCATCCACTATCACCTCTGTTTTTCAATTCTTAGTAAGTTTAACTTCCAGAACTGTGGGGATATGAGTTTTGCGTTGTCTGAGTTACGCTCTTAGTTTGAAACAGCTGATCAATCACAAATACATCATTAAGTGGTTTCAAACAGACAAAGAAGTTGCCAACTACTCCGTATCCGTTTCACTGTGGTTACTGGAAGAACACTTAACAATTTATTCGTGCACAAAAAGATTAACTGAAATATTCCATAGACACTGAAGGGTAAGGAGTACTTCCAACTGAACTTGATGGCTGCACATCTATTTTCGTATTGCCATGTGCAAGTTCCTTCGCTTTTCCAGAAACTTGTTTTTGATGTTACCATCATCAACTGGGCCTCATCATGGAATCAAATGCAATGCTATCTTTTAGTCTGCTTTGGTATGGAGGGAGAAATTTCTTGGACAGCTAGTACCTATTGCCACAATTGGTAGGTATATGGTTGCTTCTAGTTTGGTAGGCAACCTTCTTGGTGATACTACATAAACATGGGTTTGATAATAATATTATAAGTGTCTGAAATGTGGGATCCTCACTTTGAAAGCTATTTTCTAATTTTACATGTGTTAAGTGTTAGTAAGATAATATGATCAAAGACTTTTTATTGATTTGTGCGGTGGTTGTCAGGATCAGATTTTTCTTGCATGCAAAGTACAAATGGCACCTTGCAAACATTTGTTAGTCTTTTGCTGATCAAAACTGCTACACGAAATTTGATTGATCAGTCCATTTGGTTGTCCTCTAGCTTATCATGTTATTGTATTATATCTAGATGTGCTGGTGTGGACATGGCAACCCTGCCATCTGAGCTTGCGCCAGAAGAATTGAGTGGTCAAGAAGCAGATCAACAAAGCAGTAAGCATACAACTTCAAGGAGTGTGAACGTGAAGAAGTCATTGCTAGTGAAACAGATGTCATCTGCTGTTAATGCTCCAAAGCCTCCAACAGAGAAGCGGAGGAAATCATCTGCTTTGAACGTGCAATTTGTGAGGTCCCCGCTACTGAATAGGATCGTAGCATCGCCAAGGATGCGCCACTCCAGAGCCAAACACCAAAGGTCACCATGTGCAGGATTATCATCTTCAACCTTACCTGATGATACAAGAACGACTGCTTCTCCTAATCTTGGCAAAGATGCAGCATCAAGGAGCGTGGATAGGATCAAGTCCTTGCTGTCGAAACGGAAGTCATCTGTTGTTAATGCTTCAAATCATTCAGAAGGAATGCAGAGGAAGTCATCTGCTTCACGTGTGCATTATGTGAGATCTCCGGTACTTAATAGAATGCTACAGTCACCAAGGATGAGCCAGTCTCCGGTACTATCTGCAAGATCATCATCTTCGTCTTCATCTGATGATACAAGAATGGTTATTTCTCCTGATCTTGTCCCAGGTTAGATTTAACTTCCTACATATTGAAGCAACCCAACCTCATTGAAACCCTAAGGCCAATGCTCTGTACCATCCCCAACCCAACCTGAGTTTAAGTCCTAAGAGGTTAAGACCAAGTCTGGTGCTTGTCTCCTTCTAGTGTAATTTTTTCCATTGTTGCTGCATCTATGAATCATTTGAGTTGGGGGCAAACTGATTCATTGGTACGATAATTCATTATTACTTGGTCTTGTTTCTACTGTCCTGGTCCTTTAGATGAATTTTCTTGCTGCATGAGATGCCTTTAGTTACTAACTATGTATACTTTAGTAAATGCTTGTACTAATGAATACTTACATACTTATTGTATAGGTGCATCAAGACCAATTAAGAGACGTAAACTTAGATCTGATGTGTGGAAAGAATTTGAGCCTATTTATGAGGGGAATCTAGTAGTACAAGCTAAATGTATTCATTGTTTGGAGCTCTTGTCTGCTACTCGAGATAATGGTAGAAGTGCTTGTCGTAGGCATTTGAAAGTGTGCAAAGAAAGGACTAGAATGAACCAGTTGGTTGAAAGCATGAACACAGGACTATCCCCTGATTCACTAGCTCTGAAGAATTGGAAGTTTGACCAAGAGGTCTCACGTAAAGCTATGGTCAACTTTATCGTATTGCAGGAGCTGCCCTTTAGTTTAGTTGACCATGCACCGTTTCAGAAATTTATTGCTACCTTAAATCCTTGGTTTACCATAGTGTCTAGAACTACAGTTGCTGAGGATATTATGAGCTCATATGAGGATCGAAGGTTAGCCCTTCGGGAAACTATCAAAAATTCAAATTCAAGGGTCTGTCTAACTGCTGATCTGTGGACTTCAAATCAGAACCTAGGTTACTTGTGCATTACTTGCCACTTCATTGATAATGACTGGATGTTGCAGAAGAGAATAATAGGTTTTGGTCTTGTAGCTTCGCCCCATGATGGTTTTACTTTGTTTAATGCATTGTTGAAGTGTTTGCAAGAATGGAAGTTAGAGCACAAGGTATTTAGCATCACATTAGATAATGCAAAGAACAACAACAACATGGTTGGTTCCTTCAGGAAAAATCTTTCAGAAAGACACCTTATGCTTGGAAATGGTGATCTGCTACATATGCGTTGTGTAGCGCATGTGTTGAACCTTATTGTCAAGGAGGGATTTAAGGTGATAGATGGTGCTACTGACCGCATTCGAGATAGTGTCAAGTACATTAGAAGCTCACAAGCCCGTAAACAACGTTTCGAGGAAATCATTGTACAATTAGGTATATCCTGTGAGAAGAGACCGTCTCTTGATGTTCCAACTCGGTGGAACTCAACTTATTTAATGCTGAAGTCTGCAATAGAGTATAGGGTAGTCTTTGATGTTATGGAGTCACAAGATCCTAATTACATGGACAAGCCTTCTAATACAGATTGGAACATGGCAGACCTACTTTGCAATGTGTTCAAACCCTTCTATGATGCTACAAATGTAGTTTCCGGTACATTATACCCAACAGCAAACCACTGTTTCCATGTCCTATGGGAAGTTAAAGGAAAAATAGAAACTTTGGAATCAAGTACAGATATTTCCATTGCAGTTATGGCGAGCAAAATGAGACTGAAGTTTCAGAAATACTGGGACATATGCTTGTTGCAGATATGTGTTCCAGTAGTTCTAGATCCTAGGTTTAAGCTCAGTTTTGTATCATTTTGTTTGGACGCTGGTTTTGGTGATAAAGGTCCAGCATACACTGAAATGGTAAAGGCCACATTGCAAAATCTGTTTTCTGCATATTCATCAATGGCACCTGATTTAAACTACTCACAACCAGAGCCCAATGATGGAAGTATTGATGAAGATGACTACTGGGCAGACTTTGAACAACATCTTGCAGCACAAAAAAGGAAGAGAGTGAAAAGTGAGCTTGACACATATCTGCAAGATGATCTTTTCCCTCGACAAAAGAAATTTGATATTCTGCAGTGGTGGATGATGCATTCTACAAAGTATCCTGTGGTTTCTCGTATGGCAAGGGATGTGTTTGCAGCACCCGCATCGACTGTAGCTTCTGAATCTGCATTTTCCACTAGTGGAAGAATTGTTAGTGACTACAGAAGCCGACTAACAAGCAAGAAAGTTCAAGCCTTAGTATGCCTGCAGGATTGGTTGAGAGCAGAAGGTACATTTTCTTTGAATTGTACAAAGTAGCATATTGTTAGTTTGAGTATTCTTGTTTGAGCAATAACGACACCTTATAACTCATTACTCGCTCTTGTTTCAGGTTTATCAGATGTTAAATTATCAGAAGATGATATTGGTGGTGGTGATGATATTTGAGGAAAGGAGGTGTCAAGTTGAGCAAAGAAGGGTGGCAAAGAAGGGGTGCAAGACACGGAGAACTGGAGAAGAAAATGACATTTTTTTTTGTCTTTGTAGATATAGAACTCCTTTCAGTTTAGCATTTCAACTTTATTTATGTTACTGTCTTTTGGAATTCTTAAATATTTGGTCCTGGATTATTGCAGTGGGGGCATGGCTCCTTTTCCAGATCTCGTTATTCCTTTCTCAGGCTATCTATCATATTTTCTGTGCCATTGCTTATTTCCTGGACTTAGATTCATGTTATCTCAAACATGCTGCTTAATGGCTCACAGTTTTGTACCAAGTAAGCTTGCTGCGATTACTATTGTATTGGTCTTGAGTAACATCCTATTCATGCATGGTGAGTGACATTAGGTATGAAAAGCTAGTCGGAGAACAGTTCTCAATATCTGATGCAGATTACTGCGTGTTCCATTCTCCATATAATGCCAGGTGGTTATCATCCATTGTGCATGAACTCCGGAAATGAGTAAGTATTATCATCTCAGTTTTTGTTTCCTAAATTCTGAACTTTTCATTATAAGTCATTATATTATGTAGTTGTTAACTTGATATGATAGTACTGCACAATCAGGTTGCTACAGATTACAGAACACGTATTTACTATACCACTTGCACTTTGAATGACACATGTTGCTATCCACTGGTTTCCTGACTTGGACACACCATTTCCTTGTCAGTTTTTCCCTTGCCATCCAGTTTCATGTCAAGCTGATTGTCCTAATTATTTATTTTTCTATCCCTTGTTTGATGTCTTCTTATGCAGCAACTTCAGGTATTGCAGGGTCTGTGCAGATACAATGCACCGATCTCTGCTCCTCCTCAGGAGACAGGTTTGTTTGTTTAAAATTTAGAACATCTTAGGTGTATCAGGTTAGTCGTTGGTCAGTCCATAACTTTGCGACGTGTGGTGCCTATCTTAGGTGTACCAGACGCTCTTGTTCCTATTGATCCACTCAGTCCTCAAGTAAATCTTCAACCAGGGTACTGTTTCCGTGCTTTGGAAATCTGACTTGTATCTACTTTTTCTCTCTCTTATATATGTAGATTTGACTTTGCTTGTGCAGGGAGACAACTGCAGTTTGGGTATCATTAAATGTTCCATGTGGGCAACCACCTGATTTATATGAGGTTGAAATATTCATTACTGCAGTAAAGACAGAATTAGAGTAAGCCTTTCCTTGCTCATTTCTATCCTGTTGTCTTAGATGTAAAAAAAAGTTGCCTTTAGTCTTACAGAAAAAGAGCACCGAACGAATCCATCTTATTTGGCATGCTTGGGCAGAAAAACTAATTCTTACTTATAATGCTGGCCCAAGTGTTCACATGTATGTTAGAACAAGAGATGCCATTAAGCATATTCTATATGAATATATCGGATATACAGTGGTGGATGATTATTCATTAAGTGATATATAGCTTTTATTAAAATTTGTTACTTGAGATGTCAAATTCAGAATCTTGAGTAACCTTGTAAGTTTACCTGCTTATATACCTTTCTACCTTTAAAAAAATCTGGAAGGATTCAGGTCAAGTAAGTATGAAACAATCACGTTACTGTAAAGAAATTGTTTCACACCGCTCTTGAACAAGAATCCCAAGTTTAAGTGTCACGATATGATACCTGCATGCAGACACAAATGTCCAGGTGACATTAGCTTTGATTTCTGGGTTATATACTTTCTTACTGACCTAATTTCTGGTAGCAGTTCCAGAACAGAATCTCTACCAAAATCTGAAAAGTACAGGCTATATAGAGAATTAAGAAGTTGTCTTGACCTCACTGGACCCAGAGACTACTCGTCACCAGAGGAAATGATATTCTGCTCTGATAATATATTCTTAAGGATTAACCATGTTATTCCTTTTTTTTCTAATTGTGCTATAACATTTAGGTACAAAAACTAACATCAGCTTCTACTGCACTGAGGAGGGTGTTGGATAATCCAGCACCCCAGGACTGTGAAGAGAATAATGGATTTGGAGACATGATGGATGAAGATGTTATGAACAATGTTTTAGTTCGCTTGAAGTTAAGCCTTACTGTTTGGGATTTCACTCTCCCAGTGACACCTTCTTTACCTGCTGTTTTTGGTGTATCCTGGCAATATTCCTTTTTACTATGTTCCATTTCCATTTCTGTGCAGCAACACATAATCAGAACCGCATATTAGAATTTATGATTGAATTGTCATATCAGTGTCTTGTTGCAGCTACTAACAATTCGCATTTGAGTTGTGGACATATGGATGTGTTCTCCTTTGACTACATGTTATATATCTGAAACTGTCATTGAAGATCGATTCTGTTTGGAGCATGGCAGTGAAGGATGGTATAGTGCACTGGATCATCACTTTAGGAAACATAATACATAGATATTGTATTGTACGTCTTGCGGGTCTTGCATACAAGTTTGTTGTGTCCGCGGAACACTTGTCCGCAAGATCCGCAGCTTTGTGGCAAGCCGCAAGCCCGCTAATAAACTTTGCGGCAAGCGAGGCGGGTTAGCGGCTGGCCGCGAACGAGCCCGCCTGCAAGTTGAACTACTACTATCAGATTAATTGTGGTTAAAAATTAGCGTTTGACAACAAAATTTGTGTAACGAGTTCGTTTGAAATCACAGTAGAATTCGAAATGACAATGGAACAAGGGTCTATTTGGCCCACAGCTAAAATAGACTCGGGCCCAACCAAACAAAACAGGCCCTAAGTGCATTGCTATATATCAATAAAAAAAAACTTTGAAACAACATCGCCCAGATTCATACACAGGAGTACACACTAATATCTTCCTGACGCGAAGTGTATGGACCTCGTTTAAGAAACAGTGCAAACATTCCTTTGAATTCTCACTGAATTAACATGTTCATCGATAAACAACTTCGGCAATGAAGAGTCTCAGCAATTACACTTCTCAAGAATTTAAATTGCAATTTCAGACAACCCTCGGCAGCCAACTTTTGTTTTCATGTAACAAAATTAGGTCCTAACAAAGCCAGCAAAATTAGGCCCTAACAAAACAGGGAGCTATGATCACTCTTCCTCCTCATCATCACCGCCTCCACCAGAAGCCTTCTTTGAGTTCTTTCTCTTCACCCTTCCAGGTTCACCACCACCAAGTGGGCTGGTAAGGGAGAAGTCAATGTGCTTCTCTGAGTCAACTCTCACCATGAATGAGGGAATGTTGACAAGTTGCCTCCCAACTCTGCAGAAATAGATTTGAGTTACATTTAAGTAAAAATGCTGCCAAAAAATAATGTATGCTATTGAACAAGCAATTGGGAAAACAATGCATACAGAAGAGCTGAAAAAAATACCATAATCCCAACAGGTATGATTCAATGAAATCGGCACCATTGGTGTGGATTCCAAAGAGTACACAAAATCAATCCTGTTGATGTATTTGCATTAAAACCAAGAAAACTTAAATGCATCATACATCCAAACTAGTTAAGCAGCAAGACTCAGGTAACAATAGCTTGAAAGTAGCCCAGATGAAAATACAAGGTTGTGTGCATTATAGCAATATTTGGTAAAAATAAGAAATAAACTAATCAGCAGTAAACCAGGTTGACAGAGTCACCAAGTCAGTTTGCGTAGTTCTCACATCAGGAGCTGTATGCAGCAAAAGCGAAAAAACAAAAATATTGGCACTCAGAATGAAAAGGACATTTGATTCACTGGCCTTTTGACCTCATAGATACATTAGCAAAATTAGTTCCTCACTGTGCCACCTATAATATACCAAATGCACCTCACAAGAAAGAAACACAAAAATGCCTCAGAAACGAAGACAAAGGGAGCATCAGAGAAAACATGACTGCAACATTACACACAAAGTGTCTCAGACGACCGTCGTGAGTTGCATAAAGTTTCTCATCATATGGCCCAAAACACAAACAGGAAGATAGTTTAATTCACAATACTTATAACCAGTGTGATAACACAAATTGATATACACCCCCAACATTGTAAGAGAAGTTATCCAGTAAAATATAGATGTAAATACTACACATTCCATGACATAAGCCTGTTCAAGTAAATGTGTTACTAGTTAATCGTAATATGACAAAAACATAATCTCCAGGGGAAGAAATGTTATTGTTTGTACCTAATGTGGCGTTGCCTGATGAGCACACGAGCATGATGAATGGACTTCGCCATGCCATTCTTGAAGACAATGGTCTGAAGGCGGCGCTGGAGGAAGTTCTCAACAGTGAGCGCAAGCACATAATCAAGCTTGTTCTGGCCCTCGCCAAGAAGACCATAGCGGTTCATGCGGCGCAGGAGTGCCTCGCCCTCAAAGATACGGCGGGGATTCTTCTCATCGAGGGTGAGCAGCTCCCTTGCAGCATTTCGGATGCGGCTGAGGGCATACTGCACACGCCACAGCTCACGCTTGCACCTCAAGCCATACTCACCCACCAATTTCAGCTCAGCATCAAGGCGCTCCTTCTCATACGGACGCCTTGGCTTCTTGAAAGTCTTACCATCTGTGTAAGACACACATTGTTGGAATGAGCAAAATAAATAATGATGGCATTGTTGGAATGAACAAAATACATAATGATGAGATTCTGAGCATCAGCATTCAGCAAAACACAGCAGCTCTAAAGTAACAGTACGGCAATCACAATCTATCGATTCATTTATCCAACACTAATGTTTGTCTGTTTATGATGAAGCTCAGGCTCAGCAAAGAATACATACATGAAATAAATAAGTTAAATAGATTTAGAAATAATTCCTGAATCCAAACAACTTGGCGAGCATTCTAAAATAAAATCACTATAACGAAGCTTTTGCTTTTAAAGTTTCTATATTGATGATGATAAATAACAGCCTAACAGACTAACCAGACACTGTTAAGCACTCAGACCACCAAACTATATTTGACTGTAAGTCTCTTAGTGGGCATGAAACATTCGTTTCCCGAGTAGAAATACAGTGAGGTATTTCAGACGCTATCTTCCAGATTCAAATAACAAAGAACAAAGATAGTCCTCGACATTAGAACCTACCGCCAGAACATAGTTAGTCCTCAACATCAGATCCTACCGCCATTACGCTACTATGAGATCAAACGGATCATGACAATAGGGAGGCAAGCAGCTGGTCGCTTACAGTTGCGATAGAAGCTCACGTGCACCATGGCTGACGCTGCCTCCGCCGCCCGCCGACGGTCTCGGTCGCCGCCGCTGCGAGGTGTGCAACTTGTGAGGGGGAAGGCGGGGGAGACCGTGGAGGCGGCGTTCTTATAGAGGAGGCGCTAAAACCTAACCCTAGCGCTTAAGGTTATATGGGCCAACCTTTGTGGGCCTTTTTGCGTTGGCATGGGCTGGTTATCCTCACGGTCCTCCGGTGGTACAGTTTCTCATTTCTAGTCTAGTTTTATTATTACTTTGATTTGAAAAACACACCATAGGCAAAACCCTAATTTACTATCTTAGCACTCGGTGTCTCAGAGTGAATATATACACATGGTTAAGAGCGACCTAGGGGATTAGGTTAACCTGTAACATCTTTGTAAGTTTCGCTATTTTGCTCTTTATTTTCTCTCCTCTAGCTATTTGTTCTGGTTATCATAAATAGGTGTGAGGTTATCCAACAAAGTGTATATATTTTTTTCACAAGAACAAAGTCTATAGTTTTAGGGTAACTAGATTGAATCGAACCCAATTTTACTACCTTTGGTTTGAGAGGCTGCGAGGCTTGGTTTCATCCGTAAAAAGGAACCAAATATTCCCTCTAGATGTAAGCATACTTTAGTGTAAGCACATTTGCATGTGAGAAATATAGGCTTAGAGAGATGATGCTGCTGAAAGTGGGCCCGTTCTCTCCATGGATGTGTGGTAAAAGAGAAGAGCGTGATAGTTGGCATGTGAGCCCGTGTTTTATCCTATTAATCAAAACCTTCAACCAAACAAAAATATGAACAGTCTCTAACGAATACGAAGTAGAACAAAATCATCCTCAAGCACTCATAGATATAATATAACTATTCCATCTCGTCCACGAACCGAACAAGTCAGCTCTAACCTTTGACCCAGTAATAAGGTCATTTCGGTTTCTTCTTTCTAGTAGCTATTTTCAGTAAATTGCAATCCCTCAATGAAACATAAAAAAGAAAAAAGAGAGAGTAAACGGTAAACTCATGCTCAAAGAACAAGCAGATTTTTACTCCTATATGGGTTTCTTCTATGGCCTTCACGAGGTTGAATTTTCTTATTTAATGTTGACTTAAACTCTTGTGATAAGGATCGACTCGCGGAAGGGTACGTGGTGGTGGGTAGAAACTAGAATCACTCGAAAATCACTCAACAAGATCCATGCTCAATTCTCGCATCATATCAATATCAACTCCCTTCAAATGATGAATTACATGGTTTATTTATACTAGGAATATCCTTCCCAATTGGGTGTGAACATAAGCATAAATAAAAGCAAGTGAAAGATCTCTTGGTGGAGAAATTGAAGAGTCTTTTTTTCATTCTCGCGTAGCCACTAATAGTCTGTGCAGCCTCCACTAAAATAGCCATAACTCCTCGCTCGGAAGTCCAAAAGATACACCATTTATTGCTTTGGAAATTAGACTCATATATTTTTCCAATGATATAGCATATGAATACTAAAACCATCGAAATTGATGCCAGTAAGCCACAAAATATAACACTAATTCTGTATGATTCTCATGGCCTTGTCATCTTGTCTCTAAATTGACGTCCTCATTTATTTCTAGGGCAATCCTAACGCAAGCATACAAAATTACTTGTCTTAGACAAAAGCATTCAAGAAGCTATCACACACAATTACTTCAACCGATGTAGACACAAGCACTGTCAATCCTTTTATGCCCCCCCCCCCCCCCCCCCCCCTCCCCACCAGTACTTTTGGCACAATAAAGCTTTGGTCAGCTATGTGCCCATAGATTCTATTTTCAACATTGTGCTGCAAAAAACCGTGTGTTCTAATCTTTTGTTAGACGATGCTATCATAACTTTTGTTTTAGGGCAACCGCAATGCAGGCTAACATAAGTGTTGGCCTTAAAAAAAGTAGTAGGCCAGGAAGATATAGCTGCTAATTTCTACAACCAAGGTAAGTGCTATCTTTTCTTCTCTCTAACATAGCAACGTGCCAGTGGTGGGGTGTGGTCCCTGAAACAGTACGCTGAGGTGTTGCTCTATCTCGCTGCAATGTATGGCTCGGTGAGTGATTTGAGTCTTTGTCAGACAAAGCTCTGGTTCTGCAGGATGTTCTCACATACTACGAGGCTATCGATGGATGTGATTTGGACACTGACTATATACGTGGAGGTCGAGGCTAAGAGGCACGGTGACAGCTGAGTATAAATGTCCATACAGCCCGGGCACGATGGCCTGGCCCAAAGCACGACATTTAGCCCGATACGAGCACAGCACGACCCGGTAAGCAACGGGCCCGGGCTAACCTGTCCCAATACACAGGGGCGTGCTTGGGCCGCTGCTCAAGCACGACGGACGCCACGGCACGGCCTGGTCCACAAGGGTCGGTTCAGTGGCGGCCCGACTTGCTAAGACCTCAACAGGCTAACCCTAACTCCCTCACCCTCTCACTCTCTCACCCTCCCGCGCAGCCCCTCCCAATCCCAGCACCAGCAGGCAGCAATGCCGCACTCGGTCGCCCACTCGCCCCGCTCGCCTCCTCCCCTTCTAACCTCGTAGACTCGCAGCTCGCGCTTCCCTCTCGCTTGCCTCTTCCCCGCGCGCGGCGGCGCCTCCCTCGCGCGTGGCCGCCGTCTCCCTCCCGCACGCGGTGTCCGCGGCCAAATTCAAGCGCGCGGTCGCCGTCTCCGGACTCCCTCCCGCGCACGCGTCCGCATCCTCCATGCCTCCCACGCGGCCCCACCTCCAGGGCAAGCGCGTCGGCGGGCGGATCTGCCTCGGGGGAGAGCGGCGACCGCGTCGGCGACCGGATCTGCCTCGAGGGCGAGCGGCAAGCGCGCCGGCGACGACCGCCCTGCCTCCTGCTCTCCCCTTCCCTCTCTCTGTGGGCCTCGGACCAGCTTAGCACGTTGGATGGCCCGTGCTTCTCGGACCGGCCCGGCCCAAAAAACGGTCCAACAGACCGTGCCTGGGGCGTTGGTCAGGCACCATGTCAGCCTCGGCACGGCCCGGATGGCACGGCGTGCCGTGCCGGTCCACCCCCCTTCGGGCCGTGCCTGACACGGGCCCGTGCCGGCCGGCACTTCGGCTATCTATACAACTGAGGAAGGCTTAACAACCTGCGAAGCCAATACCTGCGACCGAGAGGAGCACATCAGTTTTTTTTGTTGCATTGACGAAAGTGCCCTTAGCCATTCGGCCTTCTCCGAATAGCGTCCGAACCGAAGCACAGCAAAACCCATCGCGGACTTGCACATCCTAGTTCCGACGTTCGCTAGTTCCAACGCTCTGCGCGGCATTCCGCCGAACATACACCATGCACTCCCTGCGGCGCGCCCTTCGCCGCCCCATCCCCAATACCGCCGCCTCTTTGTCCACCTCCGGCCTCCGCCGTCTCTCCTCCCACCGTCGCACTCCACCGCCGCCCCGTCCCGCGGCCACCGGCGACGACGAGTGGAACGACGCGTGGGAGACCGCATGGCTCCCGGGCGACTCCCCCGCCTCCTCCCCAGCGCCCGCCGCGCCGTGGGAGTCTCCCGCCTCGGCCTCGGCGTCCTCCGTCCCGGCCATAGCCGCCGAGGTGGACCCAGACACGAAGGCCTTCGTGGCGGACATGGACGAGCGCTGGGCCGAGCGCCGCGCCGCGTCGAGGCGGGGCCAGCCGCAGCGCGCGTCTCGCGCGGCGGAAGGCGGGGAGGGCGGCGCCGTGGCGAGGAAGAAGGTGCAAGCCGACGATTACAGGACCAGGAAGCAGCGGGTGCACGCCGCGCTCTGGGTGAAGGAGATCGAGAAGATGGAGGAGGCGCGACTCGGCGGTGGGGGAGGCGGCGCTGACGATATCGACCGGCTGCTCGACTCGTGCTCAGAGTGCGTTGCTACTCTAGTAACTTTCATTTTTATATCTGAACGATATTACGATCTTTACCTGTTGTTGCTTCATGTTCTCGCATTCCTTGCTTAAATTTGATTTGCTTGTGAGGATTGTGGTTATTGGTGGAAAGGTCTGCCTTGGATTATCGAGAAAATTGCAATTATAGGACGCGAAACAATGCGCTTCGCTATTATAGGACTCCAAACGTCGACTTCGCTAAAATGACCCATGAAACGTTGGCATTTTGTTATACATGACATTTGGTCTTTTTAATCACTTTTCTCAACTAAAATACATGTATTTTGCCATGATGTGACCGTATTGCCCTTCTGACTTTTGTATCCTTGATCGATCGTATCTTTTCATCTTCCCGTCATAGATTAATACTGCTAGTATATAGGTCCCCGGGCGGCCGTCTCATCTTGCAGCACCAGTAGGGTTTGGGAGGGTTCCCTGGGGTAGTGAAGCCATGGCCGACGGCAGCATCAAGATCAAGCTCGCCGAGGACTGGGCGCGGAACCGCGTCCTGTTCGCCAACGCGAGCTCCGACTTTGTCGACGTGCTACTGAGCTTTCTGACGCTCCCAATGTCCGCCGTGCGTCTCGTCGCGGGCGCGTCGTCGCCCGGCTGCCTCTCGACCCTCTGCCAGGGCGTGAGCTGCCTCAGGGAAAGCAAGCTGCTGAGGTCCGACGCGTGCCACGACATGCTTCTCCGGCCTCGGCATGAAGAGTTCAAGTATGTTATCTCATCCGCGCTGCCTTTGAATCTAATACATACCATTAGTACCTTAACAGCATTGCTGATCACAGAGGCACAGAGCCGGCACTGATCTGTACTTTTTTCTTCATAAAAAAGGGAGATTTGGTGCTCCTGGCATGGGAAACATGGTTGCAGCTGCTACCTTGGTGCGATCGTCAGGAGCGAGCCGAGCCTACAGGGCCATGGCTCAGACTGCAGGTGTTGGCAAGTCATGGCCAGAGTGGCACATCTGTTCGACCAAAAACAAGTCGGATGGAAATTGGTCGAGGGGAAACGGCGGTTTGTGATTAGTGATGACCTGGTGATCAAGCCAGCATCCACTGCCAATACGGTCACATCATGGCAAAATACATGTATTTTAGTTGAGAAAAGTGATTAAAAAGACCAAATGTCATGTATAACAAAGTGCCAACGTTTCAAGGGTCGTTTTAGCGAAATCGATGTTTGGAGTCTTATAATAGCGAAGCGCATTGTTTCGCGTCCTATAATTGCAATTTTCTCTGGATTATCCCAGGTCTCCAACGTTAAAAATTCTATATAATTTGCAAGATCAGTTACACTTTTTATTTGTATACAGTATGATTACATTGAATTATACTCAGAACTTGCTTTCCAAGGATCTTCTCATGTCCTTGGCAAAACTTTGAAAATATAGTAATCCATGGGCTCTATACTAAAATCGACCTTTAACATAACAGTCAAAATGAAATAATAATTATTAGAATTTTAAATGTGTTGCACAAACATTTTCAAATAGAATAGGGATTGTACATGTTGTTTGAACATAATTATGCAAACTCTTAATTACCAGTTCCTGACTATGTATTAAGGATCTCAGATTCCTTGAAAAGTGTCGTTATTCTAACATTCTTGAAATGGAATTATTATCATTTTTTTTCTAAACACGCAAGAGAATTGTGTATGAATCTTCTCAATTTGCTACTAAGAAAGATGAAGGAAAGAGTTTTATGCTCAGGTGACATTCTTCCAGGGAGTTTCAAGAAGGAAATTGTGAGTGGACCATGGTACAATTTGCTACTAAGTATACTAGTTAGTAGTAGCATATAGACAAAACTTGGGGGCCCTGTATGGTCGCGTTGGTTGAGCGTGCCCAGGGAAGGGCCTGGTATTGGCCTACGGTTCTCCTATATTTTGCAAGGAGATTCCAACCTTTAAACAACTTATGGAAATGTGCCAAATGCATACATAGGTTATAGTAACTGTGATAAATGTGTCAAGTACATATCTAGGGAAGAAGATCGATTGGCATCTCATTTGTTATATTGTTCTGTCACGATTCCTGTTGATTGTCGGTGGACTACTCAGTGGAGCACAACAATTTTTTGCTAGCATATTGTGGTGCTGTATAATATATGGTTGAAAGTATCTGTTGCATGTCAAATTGGAACATGTTGAAGTTTCTTAACTGCTATACTGCAATTGAGATTTTGGTGAAAACCATTTCACTGTTCATGCTTGGATCCTGAATTCCTGATGCACAAATCACACGTTAAATCTGTTCACTGCATGAGTCCTGATGGACAAATTACACATTGCATTATTGTGTGATGTGCTTGGACAACCAAATTACAATCACTGTCACATGTTGCCAAACGTACAATTAGCAGAATTACATTGAGAATAGTCTGTACTGTGGAGGTTTATCTTGTATTTGGTACTTATCACATTTCTTTGCCTGATTTGAATATAATTATTGTTTAGGTAATAGTAAGCACTGCAGTTGATGGTCTGCTGCTCCTACTGCATACTAGTTTTATTCAGATATTGCTTCTGATGACCTATTTGGAACAGCACTGGGCAACATAAACTAGCATGACAGATTGACTGACCGATGCACATCCCCTACATTGTAGCTATGCAATATTTCTTTTGCTCTCTTATTGTTACTATTGCTTATCAACGGACAAACTTTCCCCATTGTGCCTTGTTTCTTTTGAGCATTCAGATGCTTATAAAGGTTTTGTGTACTATAAAATCATTTATAACTGTTAGTTGTCTTCTTCTGGTAGCAAATTTATGAATTATGATGTACGATTGGTTTGGCATTGTGTGGCACACACCTAATTTTTTGGTTATATTCTGTGTTTCGTTGATTCTGTTATTTGCTTATGGTCCTGTTTGGATGCAGTATCTTTGATTCTGGCAACACTGATTTTGGTGATTCCAAGATCCCGAGCACTACTGAGATCAAAACCAAGCCTGATGGTTGGGAAACTACCTCAAGAGGACAGGATGGGAACATATGGGATATCTCGCAGCGAGAAGATGACATTCTTCTCCAGGAATTTGAAAGGCGAATTGCTTTTAGTAAACAGCAGGTCCACAAATTAAACTTCCTACACCCAATGTTCTTGTTGAAACTGTTTCCAAATTGATGTAAAAAATGCTATTGCAGATTGCTAGCTTCATCAAAACACACATTTTTAGTCGGAGACGTCCTATCGATGGATGGAAGTACATGATTGAAGAAATTGGTCCCAACGCAAGAAAAGGAAAGGGGAGTGTGCAAAGATTACCAAGTGTGAGTGATCCTGCAACCCAGCCATACAGGGAAGAAACTCCTGCAATCGCATCTAGTTCCTCCTTCAGAGGAAATCGGCCATAATGATGTTCAACAAACCATATCTTTTGCTGATTTCACTGGTATAGTTCAAACAGGCCTGTTTTTTTTTTTTTCTTTCATTTTGGCTTAAAATGTATGGTGGATAACTCCTTGCAAAGAACATGATGAATTTTCTCATCCCTTCTGGGTCGTGTGCTTTTGTAATGAATGTGATGCTGTCTGATTAACCAGAATGGAACCGTTTAAGCTTACTAGTTACTACTATTCTGTAGTTGATAATTATCAGATGTTAATACTTAATACAACATTCTGGTTTGATGGCCACTGGCCAAGTTTTGCTATACTGTATCAAAACGTTGATCATCCAAGGCTCTTAACATCAGCATGCAAAGTGCCAACAGGATCAATCTGCATTTACAGAAATCTATCAACAAAGATTGCAATGGGAGGGTACTATTTCCATTAGAGTATAATCTATCTTTCTGAGATCCAAAAAGGAGGTTCATATTTACATGCACACAGCTTGTGCTGTCAGTACACCCACTATACTCAAAACAGAAACTCTTTGATTGTCGGAGCTGATCCACTCATTCTCTATCTGTGCTAGCCGCCTTGCTGCTGCCGGTTGTGCTGCTACTGCATTGCTCATCTTCCATTCTTGGAAGGCCAGAGAACAGGCTTACAGGCCATGAGGCCGATTGCGTTGGGTACCTTGCCTGTGGTCGTGCCACATAGCTGGGAGCTTCCTGGTCTTCACATGGCTCATGGCCTTCGGCAGATGCCACTTCTGGGAAGAGCTTCAGTTCCAGTGGTGGTGCAGCATAAGGCGGCTCGGTCATTGCTGATGGTGCCAGTGGCTGCTGCAAGGGGAATACAACGCTTGCAATGGTGGGTGGTTGCATTGCCTGCTCCGATGAGAACACTGCGGTTGAGTGAGGAAGAGGGGGGTCTGATCTGGCGGTGCCATGGCCCCAACCTGCTGGACTGCCTGAAACCCGCATTGTCAACTCGTTTTGAAGCTCTGAAATTTCTTTGCGGAGCATGCCGTTTTCATCCTGCATCTCATTCCTCTCCATTGTGACCTGTTTCCCGAAAAGGAAATATAGATGATAAATAACTATTAAATCATGCTGGAAGATGCAACAAAGGTAGCCTGACAAGCCAAATATTCAACATAATGATGAGTTGGCTTAGGCATTTACATAGAGCATTTATAGTGGATAAAATCAGATAACAAAGTTTGCTAGATAAAGGGCAACAGCACAACTGCCGATAAGTCAATTCTTAGTTTACATATTAAAAGAAAAAAAGGCTTACATAATGAGACTCGTTCTGTAGGTTGCTATGTTCCTTTCGAAGAACATCTACTTGAACAAGCAACTCTCTTAGTATCCGAGTAGTGTCAGTCAGTATGCATGCCTTCCCATTGCTCTGTCTATCTGCTTCTGCAAAGGTAAACTAAATGTGATCAGGAAAATGCCCCATAGCAAAATTGAGCAGTATAAAACGTTATGAATGCAAAGGAAAGAGCAGGTTCCGGGTTGTGTTCAAAACACACAAAGTAAATGGTAGGGTTCAAGGTTAAACATGAATCCAAGTTTCAATTAAAAGAACAAGAAAATTCAAGTCTAATAAGTAATAAGATGTTAGCCATATTCGTACACTCTCAGTGGTCCATGCCCATGCTCTTCTTGAGAAGACTAGACTACTTTATAAGCTAATCCAGAAGGTGGGACTTCAAAGACGAAAGTTGATTGATGTGATTATAACCCAAATACTTTTACGAGCAATGCAATTACATGACACATTGTGGAACCATGTGAGCTCTGTTATTACCAAACAAAGTTTTGACAGCGGTGGGACTGAAAAACCCCCTGCACCTGGCCTCAATCGTACATGCAAAAACAGCTACAATTCAGAAAGTGGTCTGTGACAACTGACATTTCATACATCACACCATCATGCAAATTCAGAAACATCAAATGACAAACATGAGCTCTGAAGCAATGGTACTTCAGATTGCAACACAGAGACTAAGAAGAGTAGATTTGGCACCTGAAACAATGTGCTTCGCAATATAGATACTCACCTAGCATATTACCCAGCTCGACGAAGAGATCATTTAGGTAGTCTCGTTTAAGCTTCTCCCTCTCAGCTTTATGAATCTTCCTCGGGGCTGGTTTTTTGCACTTCTTCTTGCCAGAGATAGGCCTACGCGAGACGAGGTAAACAGAACAGCATGTTCAGCAACAAGTCTTGACACAAGCAGCCGCTTTCATGCCCATTTCATTCCCACGAGGAAAGACAAAAATGAAATTGGCAGGAAACAACAATGCAATTTTACAGCAGCCTAACTGATAGGAGTTGTACAGATAATGCAGAATTGTACAGCACTTGACCCAAGCTGTGCTTAATCCTACACTAATCCCATTACTTTGTTACAAGAACTAACTTCTTGGATACCAATACTGTTGCATAGTGCCATTAACTCGATAGTCTACCGGAGGACACAAGACAGAACACACACAGACAAAACTCTGCAACATACCGTAGCACCCAATGGAACCACGGCCTCCAAAGGAATGAAATCTGAACGTTCCATTCCAGTCCGAGGGGACTAAATGTTTACGAATTACTAACACTCTTACCCATGGAGCAGCTTGTCGGCGGCAGGCGTGCTGACGGCGGTGGCGACGCTCCCCCTCTCGGATGGAACCATTGGGTTGGGCAAATCCTGCCAGAAACCTCCTCCTCTCCACCCTCCTGCAGAGACCTACGAGCCATGACCGGACCAATAAATCAATCAATCAGTAGCCCGTTCATCTCCCCTGAGGCGTGGCAACAGCACCTCTCCAGCCACACCAACAGCAGTCAGCAGGCAAACGATAGGTACCTGGATTCGAAGACGCAGACGTTGCACTGCGGAACGGTGCAAGCGCGACGACGAGATTGTCGGGCTTGGGTCTCGCTGCGGGAGGGTGCGGGGTGCCGAGCTAGGGACCTAGGGTTAGGAAGGCGCACGCTCCTCCCTGGAGTCCTGGTCGTCGTTCGCTGCTCTTCTTCTTGGAGAGGACGGGCGGCGGGAGGAGGAGGAGGAGAAAAAGAAACAGAAAAAGAGGGCGGTGGGTCCCGCGCGGCGTGGCCACGTAACGGCTCGTGCCGCGTTCCGTTCGGCGCCGGTGGGCTCGGCTGACCCGCGGGCCAGGAAGGTAGGTGGTGGGTGCCTGGGTGGGGCGTGCGGGACGGGCACGCGTGGGCGGCACCCTCCGGCGGTCCCGCCTGGCGCGTGCTGCCGCGTGCTCCTCCACGGACCACGGCTCGACGCACGCGCCTCCTGTCGCGCTGCAGCGGGTGTGGCGGCCACGAGCCTCCACGCTGCCACCCACAGCCACAGGGGCCGCTGGCGCCTGGCTCGCGCCGCCCGCGGCTCGTCGCTCGTGCCGCCGAGGACCCCTGCTGTGCTGGCGCTGGCGTTTCGTCTTGTCTCTTCCCATCCGACTCAGCCAAGCGCCATCAACGCCTCGTTCTCGCAGACTGCCTCTCATCTCGTACGTCGTTGTCGTGTCTTTGCCACATCATCCCGATCCACAATCGCTGGAATTAGGAGTAATTGTTAAACCATCTTAGGCACTGCTGACATGCGTGATGGAGAGGACCAGAGTAAATTAAACCAACATCCCCGGAGATCTGACAGCATTTGATGGAGATTCTGATCACACATATCTTGGGGTCCTGCATACGTGTGGACAGTGTCGACATTCAGATGAGTACGTATATTGTATATTCCAACCACACTTTCACAGAGCACAGTAAGTTCTACCAGTTCAATTTCCCGATTACTACCCCATCCGTGCGAAAAGTGATCAACAAGTAAATATTTGTAATTTTGTCGTACGTTATGATCGGATGTGACCTAACACTCAATGACACAGGGTTTATAATAGTTCAGGCAACGTGCGTCTAATTTCAGTCGGTCGGTGACTTTATTCCTGAGTCCAGGTGCTCAAAGTTTGCTGTGGGGTTACAAACGACTGAGAATAAGACAGGGGTGTTAAAGGTCCGGTCGGACTCTGAACCGAAGGGCCAAGAGTGACGGGAGCTCCAACGTACGCTAAGTATTGAAACGTATGCTCTGTGTAGCTTTAGAGTTCTAGACCAGTAGAGCTGTTCGAGTGCTCAGAATGTCTAAAACTAAGCAGAGAGAGTCAGAATGACCGCCCTCCTTTTAGGAGAGAGCACATCCCCTTTCATAGATGAAGGGGACAGCCTTACAAGTTTAGGAGAGAGAGTGTGTGTCCTAGTCTTGTTGCCCAAGCCATCGGGTACAAGACAGTTTGTCGGCGGCCACAATATTGTTGACGCCTAGATGCATGTGGCAGGCTCCATCGTTTTTTCTGGTATGGCAAATGTCGGCGCCTACCATACTGTAGGACAAATGTCGACGCCTACAATACTGTTCGTGTTCTGACATATCGGAAAGGTTGGAAATCACCCTTTTGACATGGGCTGGCAATACCGTCCTACAGGTGTGTAGGGTACGGTCCTCGGTATTACGGTTGGTTTGAGCGCATTACCTTATCTGCTCCGCCTGATTTATTGGGTCCTCGCTGAGCGGGTGTCCCCGGCCGGTCGTTCTCAGTCGGCTCCGACCGCGCCGGTCGGAGAAGAGCCATAAGCAGAGGTTTGGTGCATTCCCGATTGGAAAAGCGGGTCGGAGTCAGAAGCGAGCGGCGTCGCCTTCTTGGCCAGGCCTTCCGGTCGGAGACTGGATCGCTCTTCCGGCTTGTCGTTAGGTATCTAGGACGGCCCAGGAGTTGCACGTCGTTTATAATGCCGTCTGCTAGGCCGAGCTTTTGCTGGGAAGTGGGCCCATTAAGGACCTCGGGTTTATGAACCCGACAGGAGCCCCCGAGCCCCCGGGCAATTCAGGTAGAATCGTCTCGGGGATTTTTCGTTTTTGCCAGCGGGTGCGCGCGAGCGCACCCGGTGGGTGTAGCCCCTGAGCCCCGAGCGATTTGGGTAGAATCGTTTGGGGGGTTTTTTGACTTGTCAGCGGGTGCGCGCGAGCGCACTCGGTGGGTGTAGCCGTCGAGCCTACGTCCGACTGATGAGTCGATTGGGGCTGAGTATCTTGGTACTCTTTCCTAGGGTCATAGACTCCTGTGTTTCTACCGATCGGGGTGTTCGCCCATGTTTGTCCCGCCCGCGACTTGCGCAGTCGGTTGGTTTCCTGAGTCGGCGTCGGGCGACCCGAGCCCCTGAGCCCTATTGGATTTGGTAGGGGTTGGTCTAGTTCCGTGCGTTACCCCATCCGCGGTTTCCGTAATCGGAGGGGCTGAACTAACGTCACTTGCCTCGATGGCTCGAGTGACGCGCTCGGTGAGTTCACTAACGGGCACATTCGAGCGGAATCTAGGTCCGTCATTCATTACGGGGTCGACATAGCCCTCATGTTGCATTCCACTGCTCCTTAACCTGCCTCCCGGCAGATGCCCGGGTCATTCCGAAGACCGACTCAGGTGGCCCGCTGGCCTCCCCTCGATAGAGATTCTGTGGGCATGGCTTGAGGTTAGGATCGAACGAGAAGGTCGAGATGACCCTGTCTGCTTCTGAGCATATCGGGCGAGGGGCGCTGGGGTTCATATGCGTTTTCTCCCCTGGCTCTATTTGATGCGAGGCGGCCTCGAGCCCTTTGTGGGCCGGCCTTCGAACCCCGGTCGGTCGTCGCTCATGTTGAATGAGGCAACTACCGCTTCGTGATGCAATACGAAGCATTGTGATGCATTAATTGCATATGCAATGCTTTGGATGTATGGGATGAATGAATGATTGTATGAATGAATGTGTGAATGCGTGTATGAGAAATGATAAATGAATGATCATGCATCAGAAAAAAGTAAGAAGGTTTAGTAAAGTTACCTTGATGACTCGAGTGACGGGTTTGATGAGCTTTTATCGGATATGTCCGAATGGGATCCGTATCCGTCGTTCGTGACAGAGATGACATAGTCCTCACGGGGCGTTCCACTACTCCTTACCTATCTCTCGGTAGTCGCCTGAGCCATCCGATCTACTCAGGAAACCCGTTGGTCTCTCCTTGATGGAGATCCTATTGTTGGGCCCTTCCAAGCCCTGCCTGGGAAGGTGGAGGGCCGTTTGCGTGCGGTTGCGCCTTGTTTCCTACGTTCGGGTTGCGGTAGTGGTGGGCCATCCCTAGGCCATGTCCCGTTTAACCAGGCATCATTTCGTTGGGCAGGGCGTGTCTCATCAGTCAGGGTGCGTCCCCCCGCATGCCTGTCCTCATTAAATAGGGGAAGGGAGAGGGTTTTCATCCCATTCCTTCGCCTTTCTCCACCTGTCGCCTCTCCTCCTTCTTCATTCTCGCCAAGCCTGTTCATGCGCCGTGGCGGTTTCTAGGAGAGAGGGTAAAGCGAGGGAGAGGAGAACTCACAAATTTGTTCGTGAATTTAGAGCGTGATGTCAAACTGGAGGCCATCCAATGTTGACGAGGCGGTGCTGGCTACTTTTGTCGAGAAGGGGCTGCTCCCGCCAAAGGAGGTGGCGCATTGGAGGGCTCCTGTACTAGGGGAAGTCGTTCCGTGACCTTAGGCCGATGTGGTTGTCTCCTTCCTCGCCTTCCACGAGCACAGGCTAGAATATCCCGCGCACTGGTTCTTGCGCTGAGCACCTCAATCCAACTGGGGTGCTGTCATCACCGTCTATGAGGCCTTCCTCGGGATGGAACCGCACATGGACCTCTTCTGGTGGATCTTCACCGAGCGAGCCTTATCAGAGGGGAAGCCACCCAGAACCGCGCCGGTTGGGGGCTTCGCCTTGCAGAAGAAGCCAAGGCCATCGGGCTCCTACCCACATACTCCCCCTACAACTCCAATCAGGGGTGGCATGAGGAGTGGTTCTACATCAGGAACCCAACGGAGGCTCCATTCCTGCCGTTCACCAGAAGAAGGCAGGAGAGCTGGTCGTGGGGTCCCTCCAGTCGGCAGAACAAGCTGGAGGTCATCGAGGCGGAGCTTCAGAAGCTGGTGCAGCACGGCCTCGATGGGCTACGGGTATTCCACACCTTCTTCCACCGTTGAGTCGCCCCGCTGGTGGAGAGGAGGCGGCCGATGTGGGCCTACTCTGGCCCAATAGATCCCGACTGCGTGTCGCCAAAGGAGTTGGCATAGGACGAGGTCTAGAGCCGACTTGACCAGGTTGCTGCAACTGAGGGATAAGGAGTCCCTTGAAGAGCGATGTGCCCTCGAGGGGGAGCTCGACCAGATTCACAACATCGCCTAGGTGGTCGTTTCTGAGGTGTTCAGGTCAGCACCGAGCACCAGTACGCCCTCCGTCTAGTTGATGGAGGTCTCGAATGAAGTTCAGGCACTCATCTTCGACGGGATGTTCTACGGGACGTCAGAGGTGCTGGCCTTAGTGGTGACGCACCACCCGGGCCTGGACTTTGCCACCATTTGCAGAGGGTACACCGACGGCTAGAGTGTGGATGCCATCCATGCGCTCGGGGAGAGCTTGGTGCCATATGCGCAGATGGTTGCCGAGCAAGTCTTCACACAGTGGGTGATGGAGGCTCACCGTTCGAGCGTGGCTGAAGGCGTGCGTCAAGAAGATGTCATCCAGCCTATGGACGGAGTGGAGACTGGGTCGGAAGCGAGCGTAGTCCTGCCTCTGATCGAGCCGAACATCATCCTGTCGGAAAGCGAGCAGCTGTTATCCTCGTGGACCGTGCCATCAGCCGATGCCGCCGGGCGACCACAATAGAATTTAGAGTAGTGGCAGTCAGTATATGTAATAGATAAGCTCATGGGGGAGCCCCCATGTGAACAGTTCTTTGTATTCATAAATACTTTAATTTTGTTTTGTGATGAAATCACTTCGTAAGTGGAAGCTTGTCCCATCCGTTCCTTGTTTTTACCCTAGCATAGCTTTGTTTTTTATCCTTTCTTTTTTGTACCTGTCCGTTTGACCCATAGGCTGCAACCTTAAGAACCCGGTCATAGCCCGCGAGGCTCAGCTGCTCATAACTGTAGGTCGTGGCGGGGTGTGATCGGTCAGGAGTTTAAAACACAAGTTACGTAGGGTAATTAAAGGAATGGACTACCCTTTCATTTAGGTGAAAAGTATTTACTATATGATAGTAAAAGGGAGAGAGGTGGTATCGCACCCTTGTGGAGCCCCTGGGCGACCTAGGCTGAGAGTGCTCGGACTGGGGTGCTTGTAGGAGCAAACGTTGAATGAAAGAAAACGGTAAGACCGAGCTTTAGGGGAAGAAACGACGTAAGTGTTTGATGTTCCATGTGTTGGTGAGAACATTGCCGTTGTCTTCCTTCTGTCGGTAGGTGCCCAGTCAGATCACTTCGGTCACTGTATAGGGTCCTTCCCATGGTGGAGAGAGTTTATGTTTCTCCCTAGTTGATTGGGTTCTTCGAAGCACGAGGTCTTCGACCTCGAGGATCCTCGCTCTGATTTTTCTTTCATGGTACCTACATAGAGTTTGTTGGTAGCGAGCGAAGCAGATGACAGTCATCTCGCGAGCCTCTTCGAGTAGGTCGACCGCGTCCTACTGAGCCTCCCGTGGCTCGGTCTTGATCGAAGGCCTTCACTCTTGGGGCGCCGTGGTCGAGGTCAGAGGGCAACACTGCTTTAGCTCCATAGGCTAGGAAGAAAGGTGTGAATCATGTGGATCAGTTCGGGGTCATTCTCAGGCTCCAGAGGATCACTGGGACCTCTGCAACCCATCGCCCGACATACTTATTGAGTTGGTCGAAGATTCATGGCTTAAGTCCTTGGAGGGCCATGCCATTGGCTCGATCGACCTGGCCATTAGTACGTGGATGTCCAACCGAGGCCTAGTCGATCCTGATGCCGTATCCATCATAGAAGTCTAAGAACTTCTTCCCGATGAAGTTAGTTCCGTGGTCTGTGATGATACAGTTAGGAATATCAAAACAATAGATGATGTCAAGGAAGAACTTGACCGCCTCTTCCGAGTGGATGTTGGTGATGGGCTTTGCCTCTATCTATTTGGTGAATTTGTCCACCGCTACGAGTAGGTGAGTGAAGCCACTCTGGCCCTTTTTGAGGGGTCCGACCATGTCGAGGCCCTAGACCAGAATGGCCAGGTGATGGGGATGGTTTGAAGCTCCTGCACCGGCACATGAGTTTGTCGAGTGTAGAACTAACATCCCTCACACCTACGGACGACCTCCTCTGCATCTTGCAGCGTAGTGGGCTAGTAAAACCCTTAGCAAAAGGCTTTTCCGACCAGCGACCTTAGGGTCACGTGATGTCCGCAGATTCCGGTATGGACCTCGAGAAGGAGTTGTTTCCCTTGGTCGGTAGGGACACACTTCATGAGTACTCCCGATGGATTTCGTTTGTAAAGTTCGTTACCGAATGCGATGAATGTCTTGCCACGTCGAGCGATTCATCGCGCTTCAGTCCTTTCTGGTGGGAGAATCTCCTCGAGGAGGTAGGTGAGCAGCAGTGCTCTCCAGCCGGTATGATCGAGTGCTGTTACGGCGACGTCGGAGGGCGATGTCGTCATGGAGGCACCAAGGTCAGAGCCCTCGAGCGCCAGGTTGGTGTCAGAGTGTGTCTAGATCGGACCTTCTAGGACACGGGCAGACGGCTCATGAAGGTCGTTGATGAAGACACCATCTAGAGACGGAACCCGCCTGGCAGCCAATTTTGCGAGAAAATCAGCGGTATCGTTGTCCTTTCGGGGGACATGATGTAGTTCGATCCCCTAGAATTTGTCCTCAAGCTTACACACCTCCTGGCAGTATGCTGCCATGAGGGGGCTTTTGCAAGAGGACTCCTTCATAACTTGGTCGATGACCAACTCTGAGTCACCGCGGACGTACAGCCTCATAGCGCCGAGCTCGATGGCGATGCGTAGTCCGTTGATAAGGGCCTCGTATTCCACGGCGTTGTTTGAGGCCAAAAAGTGGAGACATATTGCGTAGCGGAGCCTGCTCCCATCTAGGGAGATCAGAACCACTCCAGCCCCTGAGCTAGGCGCCACCACCGACCCATCGAAGTACATCGTCCAGTACTCGTGGGTGACGTCTGGGGTCAAGAGCTAGACCTCCGTCCATTCGGTGACAAAGTCCACGAGAGCCTGAGACTTAATAGCGGTGCGGGGGATATACCTGATGTCATGGCCCATTAGTTCGAGTGCCCACTTGGAGATCCATCCCACGGCGTCGTGGTTGCGAACGATGTCTCCCAGCGGGAACGAAGTGATGACCATGACTTCATGGTCGGTGAAGTAGTGCAGGAGCTTCCGGATCGCCATCAGCATGGCGTATAGAAAGTTTCTGCACCTGGGGGTACCGAACCTTGGCGTTGGTGAGTACCTCATCGACAAAGTAAATAGGTCATTGGACCTTCAGGTGGTGTTCTGGCTCCTCCCTTTCGATGACTAGGGCGACGCTCACCACATGGTTGCTTGCCGCGACATAGAGGAGGAGGGGTTCTCCCCGTTCGGGAGCGATGAGGACTGGGGCCGACGTCAGTGATGCTTTGAGGCTTTCCAAAGCCTGATGTGCTTCCTCAGTCCAGATGAACGCGTCTGTCTTTTTGAGAAGCTTGTAGAGAGGCATCCCCCACTCACCTAGTCAGGAGATGAACCAGCTTAGGGCGGCCAAATAGCCGGTGAGCCTTTGTACGCCCTTGACATTGCGTATAGGGTCCATGTTGGAGATGGCCGTGATTTTTTCAGGGTTGGCCTCGATACCATGTTCGGACATGATGTATCCAAGCATCTTCCCCTTCGAAACCCCAAAAACATATTTTTCGAGATTCAATTTGATGTTGAACCTTCGGAGTTTCACGAACGTTGCGGCCAAGTTCACGATCAGGTCGTAAGCTTGAGCCATTTTGACCACTATGTTATCAACATAGACGGCGATTATTGGTTTTGGTCGCTCGATTTGGTCAGGCTAGTTGAGCGGGTCGATTTGGTCGGTGAAGCATTGCTGCATGCACCGTTGATAGGTGGCGCCAGCATTCTTCAGACCGAAAGGCATGGTTACATAGCAGTACGATCCATATGGGGTGATGAATGAAGTTGCGAGCTGGTCGGACTCTTTCATCGCGATCTGGTGGTAGCCTGAGTAGGCATCCAAAAAGGAGAGGATTTCACATCCTAAGGTGGAGTCGACTATCTGGTCTATGCGTGGCAAAGGAAAATGGTCCTTCGGGCACGCCTTGTTGAGGCCAGTATAATCAACGCACATTCTCTATTTTCTGGTCTTCTTTTTAACAAGAACAGGATTGGCAAGCCAGTCGGAGTGGTATACCTCCTTGATGAATCCGGCTGCCAGGAGTTTGGCGACCTCCTCGCCTATGGCCTTGCGCCTCTCATCGTCAAAGCGACGCAGGCGTTGCTTGCCGGGCTTTGAGCCTAGGACAAGGCGTAATGCATGCTCGGCCACCTCTCGTGGTATGCCTAGCATGTCAGAAGGTTTTTATGCGAAGACATCATGATTGGCGCATAGAAAGGCGGTGAGCTCGCATTCCTATTTAGCCAGGAGCTCGGACCCGATCCGTACCATCTTGGTTGGGTCAGTGGGGTCGATCCCCAGCGCCTTAGTTTCCTCTAGTGGACGGAAGACAGTCGAGGAGGTTGGCTTGTTGTAGTCCAGGACTGCTGGAGTCGATGAATTTCTGAGCTAAGGGAGCTTGGATGAGTGGATGACAGAAGTGGTGAGCTCGTAATGCTCGCGGGCGCACATGTAGGCGTGCGAAAAGGTGCTACCCACAGTGATAACGCCATTTGGTCCTGGCATCTTCAACTTGAGGTGGGTGTAGTTGGGGACCGCCATGAACTTGGCGTAGCATGGCCACCCCAAGATAGCATGGTAGGACCCTAGGAAGTCCACCTCGAAGGTGAGGACTTCCGAGCGGAAGTTGGCCCAGTCGCCAAACGTGACGGGCAAATCGATCTGCCCGAGCGGGTATGCCTATGTTCCTAGGATCACGCCGTGGAAGGGAGAGCTCACTGGGCGGAGCTCCGACCGGGGGATGCACATGGCGTCGAGGGTGTCGACGTAGAGAATGTTGAGGCTGTTGCCTTCATCCATCAGTACCTTGGTGAGGCGCTTCTTACGGACAATGGGGTCAACGACGAGCGGGTAGCGACCTGGTTTGGCGATGTGGGAGGGATGGTCCCTCTGATCAAAAGTGATCGAAGATTCTGACCAGCTAAGGAAAGAGGGGACGACCGTTTTGGCGACGCATGCCTCTCTGTAGCGCACTTTGTGGCCGCGACGCATGCCTCTCCAGAGTAGATGGCATCGGACCCTCCGAAGATCATGAGACATTCCTCAGGATCAAGAAAGCCATCACCATCCTAGCCCGCCATGCCACCTTATTTGGCCGCTGCCTCCTTACCCTTTCCTTCTTTTGGTCCACCGGCCTATCGCAAAAACCGCTTGAGGAGCTCGCAGTCCTTGTAGAGGTGCTTGATGGGGTAGGCGTGGTTGGTGCATGAGCGCTCCATGAGCTTGTCGAAGTGGTAGGGCTGGCCCTGCTGGGGCTGCTTGCCCACACGATCACCCACGACGACCAAAGCAGAGTTGGCCTGTCGGCGCCGATCCTTCTTGTTCTTTTTGCCCCTTTGCATGGAGGGGACCTCGTCTTGGTCCTCGCGCTTGGCCTTGCCCTTGTCCTAGCCTCCACGCCAAAGGCATGGTTCGTGGCGACATCGAGCAGGTCGCGGGTGGTAAGGTGCTTCAGACAGCCAAGCTTGTGGATCAAGGACTCACAGGTTGTCCCGGAGACGAACGCGCTGATGACGTCCACGTCAATGATATCAGGAAGGGAGTTGCATTGTTTTGAGAACCTACGGATGTAATCCCATAGGAACTCGTTGGGCTTCTGTTGGTAGCTCTTGAGGTCCCAAGAATTCCTAGGACGGACATATGTCCCCTAGAAATTCCCAATGAAGACCCTCTTGAGATCCGCCTAGTCGCGGATGTTGTATGGCGGGAGGAATTCGGGCCATGCTCGAACATGCTCTCCCACGCAGATAAGGAGGTATTGAATGATGAAGTGGTCATCATCCACTCCTCCGACTCGGTAGGTGAGCCAGAAGTCTTCGAGCCATATACCAGGATTCATTCCCCCTGGGTATTTGGCGATGTTGGTAGGTGGTCGGAAGTGCTGTGGGAACGACGCTTTCTAGATGCGACGGCCAAAGGCCCGTGGTCCCGGGCCGTCCAGGCTAGGACTCCGATCGTCTAGTTGGCGACCATGCTTGGGGTGCGTTTCCTCGCTCCCCTCGATGATCCGGTCGGGGCTCGTGCCGCCTGCTCTCACCGCCCCTTGATGGACATCATCATCACGCTAGGCTTGACGCCGATTATTGATGACGTTGCGAGCTTCTCGGTTTGGCCCGAGCCGTTCGTGCACAGGTGGTCGGTGTGGAGCGGGTGCTGGGTCAGGCCATGGTGCGGCTGTGGCCTCCTGTTCTATGCCCGGCGACTGTAGTGGTGAGTGGATGGAGCGATTCGACTAGTGCGCCCTCATTCCCCCGGTAGGAAAAGAGGCCGCGAGCCGGTGTCGCGACGTGGAGCTCTCCGCCTATTGGACGGCGGGGGTTTCCACCAGCGCCCGAGGTTCCGGTGGATCGCCTGCTCCTGGGGGTCGTTAGGCTCGGGAAGGCCGCGCAAAAGCATTGCCGCAACGGCGATGTTCTGACCAGCCTGAGCAAACTGTGGGGGATCGTTTCCTCCGTCCATGATGTTGTGCTGGACCTGGCGGGCGTGACCTCGGGCGCTGCCCACTAGGTCACGCGCGCGTGGCGTAGCGTGCTGCGCCGAGTACGTGGGCGCAGGTGGTGGCTGGCTCTACCGCCTTTGTCATAACTCCTTGCCGTGCTTTTGCACGCGCGAGGGCCTCCGCACGAGGGTCCAGAGGGGTGTGAGTCTGTAGGGACTCCGCTACCACCGGTGGCTGTCCCAGAGCGTCCATCATAGCACACTCTCAGGACAGAGGGTGGCTAGGTGCCACGACATCGCCGATGCTGGCGCCGTCGCTTTCAACCTCATCATCTACGAGGTCGTGGAAGGAGGCGGGAGAGTAGCTCACTATCCCCACGAATTCGGAGGTGAGAGGGGACGGTGTCAGCATCTTTCGGAGCCCCCGCGCGTACGCGTCCGCGGGAGACACGATGCAGTAGGGGAATCGGTTGCATGGCGGTTGCGGTGGAGACAACGGGGTCCCTCCGGAGAGTCGGTGGAAGATATCAAATAACGAGTAAAGAACAATATATACGTTACTCACAATGGGGTTTGAGCCTAGCGTGGGCTCGGAGCGAAGCACATGCGTCTCGTCGTTGAGGTCGCCGGGTGGCCCGGAGCCGACGAAGGGCGCTCCGCCTCCGACGGGCGCTGGGACAAGTGCCTCCTCACAAAGATGAAGCACGCCGAGGTGGTCGGCGATGAAGTCTAGGCTTCCGAAGAGGAAGGTCTGGGACGGCTCGAAGACGGGAGGAACCCACATGCCAACAGGTGGGAGCGTGGGAAACTCCAGCGAGCCGAAGCGAATCATATCGCTTGAGCCCGTCATGACGAAGATGGTAGAAAGGTGGGCCATCCGATGACCAAAAGCATGAACGTACGGCGTCCTCCCCACGGACGGCGCCAACTGTCGGTGCGAAAAGTGATCAACAAGTAAATATTTATAGTTTTGTCGTACGTTGTGATTGGATGTGGCCTAGCACTCAATGACATAGGGTTTATACTGGTTCAGGCAACGTGCCCTACGTCTAGTTTCAATCGGTCGGTGACTTTATTCCTGAGCCCAGGTGCTCAAAGTTTGTTGTGGGGTTACAAACGAGTGGGAATAAGACGGGGGGTGTTAGAGGTCCGATCGGACTCTAAACCGAAGGGCCAAGAGTGACGGAAGCTCCAACGTTCGCTAAGTATTAGAACATATGCTCTGTGTAGCTTTAGAGTTCTAGAGCAGTGGAGCTGTTCGAGTGCTCAGAATGTCTAAAGCTAAGCAGAGAGAGAGTCGAAATGACCGCCCTCCTTTTAGGAGGGAGCGTATCCCCTTTTATAGATGAAGAGGACGACCTTACAAGTTTAGGAGAGAGAGAGTGTGTGTGTGTTTCCTAGTCTTGTTGCTCACGCCGTCGGGTAGAAGACAGTTTGTCGGCGCCCACAATACTGTTGACGCCTAGGTGCATGTGGCAGGCTCCATCGTGTTCTTCTGGTATGGTAAATGTCGGCGCCTACCATACTGTAGGACAAATGTCGGTGCCCACAGCACTGTTCGTGTTCTGACGTGTTTGAAAGGTTGGAAAGCACCCTTCTGGCATGGTCTGGCAGTACCATCCTATAGGTGTGTAGGGTACGGTCCTCGGTATTGCGGTTGACTTGAGCGCCTTACCTTATCTGCTCCGCCTGATTTCTTGGGTCGTCGCCGAGCGGGTGTCCCCGGCCGGTCGTTCCCAGTCGGCTCCGATCACGCCGGTCGGAAGAAGAGCCGTAAGCAGAGGTTCGGTGTATTCTCGGTCGGAAAAGTGGATCGGAGTCGAAAGCGAGCGTCGTCCCCTCCTTGGCCAGGCCTTCCAGTCGGAGACTGGATCGCTCTTCCGGCTTGTCGTTAGATATCTGGGCCGGCCCAGGAGTTACGCGTTGTTTGTAATGCCGTTTGCTGGGCCGAGCTTTTGCTGGAAAACGAGTCCATTAGAGACCCTGGGTTTATGAACCCGACACTACCTTTCAGTGTCAATAGAGGGTGCACAGTTTCTCCATGAAGGATGATTTCATGTCTTTAGGGCCTGTTCGGTTGGTATTAAAGCCGGCTGAAGCTGTTTTGTTGTGAGAGAAAAATACTGTAGATTTTAGCTGATAAGCCGACTGATAAGTTCAAACGAACAGTCCCTTAAATTCTCATGTAAAGCTTCATGATATATACATTTGAAATGAAAGTCATGAGAATATCTACAGGTAGCTCTTAATGGTCATGGCCTGAGGACAGACTGGACATATCACTTCCACTAGATCATCACGATGTGTCCTTTTGGTATGCAAAAGCAAAAGAACCAACCACTCAGCCTTAATAACAAATACAATGACTCGGACCTTATATATAAAGCGCAAACTATAACCCTGTCATGTAGATAACAAACAAGAAGGCATGGGAAACTATTGAACCCGTATACTCTTTGATGGACTTCAGAATTCCGATCCTTCTTAGTCCTTGGATATACCAAATGCAACAAAGAAAAAGGGCCAGCCATTTATGCTGGAACCTGCAACCGATCCAAAGTCCAAATAGCAGTCAGACAAAATGGTCAGGTGCTCCAATTATTAAGTGAGAGCATCTGACTGCCCAAGAGTTTCCTTGTGAAATTCATCTTTTGTTCCTGGGCACAAACTGAAAAAATATGGTTGATGGATATGCACAGATCTCCCGGTGCTGGGAAGCACCCAACTTACACCCACACCAAAAACGAAAACATTGTGATCTCATTAGTAATCAAGGTCACACAGTGACATCCCTGGGCCCAAAATGTTGGTCAATTAAAATCAAATAGGAAGACCTTGTGGGTTCAGATACACTCCAGTTGATGAAATTCTGATATACAACAAAAAAAAAGTGCGAGAAGAGGAAAAGGAGTCCTATACAAAACTGTAAGTCCACTGCTAGTTATGATGATGGACTGCTGCAGGGTTCCAATTATAAGCAGCTGCATCTGTCTGATCAGATATGAACTAGTACAAGGTCAATTGATCCTTTTGGCATGTCTTCTGCATCTCGGCACCAGTGGCATAATCAAATCACAAGTTCACAACTTAGGTCCCACATAATTTACTCTCCCCCAGGGTGATTGTTTTATATTTTCAGTAACAAACATGGACTGATGATTTTCAACCTACAATCGACAGAATTTTTCCAATAAACACAGCTAGGGACCAAGTTATCTGTGTGACTGGAGAAAAATAAACTATGAACAATATTAGCTGCTTGTTTTTGCAATGTCCCAGTATTGCTTGACCGCGAAGAGTATCTTCTCAGGTACATGAGGGCCACCCTCATGATCAGCCAATCTTGTCTTCCACCTCATGGCATTGGCTATTTTCTCCACTTTTACAAGAACATCAACCTTGTCACGAATTATGACTGCACCCTCTGGGCGTAAGATTCTGTCCATTTCCAGGAGTATATCTTCAAATTGACACCTGTTCAAGAACACAAATATTAGTTGGGAAGATTTATTTTACTCAAAAACTTGTCCCACTGCAATTTTACAAATGCCACATGCTTACTTGTTTTGATACAAGCTGAAGACGTCATTAGAATGTATGAGGTCATATGTCCTTGGATAAGTAGAAAATCCTTCACACCTGAACCAAGAATAAGTGTATGACGAACAAACGAACATTCGATAAGAAAAAAACAGTATTCTGCAATGCACCAAAACTGGAAGACATACGGTAAGCTAATAAACTCAAAGAGACATATAAAAACTCAGTTTTTTTTAAAGCAAAAAAGCTCATACTAGTGAACAAAGCACAAATGTAAAGAATTCACATGATGACCTTGGTGACAAGTATTTCTAGGGTGCATCTAGTGGATATCTAGGTGTTGATCTCTACTATCCACACTCAAATTTTGGGCCATTGGATCTTAATCGAATATTCCATCCAGGGGCCCTCATTTCTTCTACCTTTAGCCTTCTTCATCCAACCACCTTATTCTTCCTCCGACCACGTACCAAGGAGGACCCCAGGGCTCCGCCTGCTCACCTCCTCCTATCTCCAGTGGCAGCCTCCGTCTCGCCCTCCTCCAATTTCTTGCAGCCAGAGCCACCGCCACTCCCCACAGCTACGCTAACCCATCGAGCAAATTGCCCCCACACCAACCCTACCCATCCTCCACCACACCGGTCCACAACATCCTCGCCGCCTTACCATTACGCCCAGCAACCACCTGCACCACCGAGCTGACCTTCCTTCCCTCAAAGGTTCGAATCCTCAACCTCGAAATCCCCAAATCCCCTAACCGTAATCTGCCAGGGACGAAAGAGAAATAGGCCAGTCTCGATGGAGTTGGAGAGGAGGGTGTCACATGGCAAATCCGCTTCTCTATTACAACTTCACCTCAAATGGCTTCAACTGACACCAGCATAGCTAAAGTTCTTTTATCTCCCTCAGTCTTCACATAGATTGGTAACTGAATGTATTCTTCTTATATCATTCTCAAAGCAAATACACTTACTAACAGCATAAGGAAAAGTTATCCAGATTATAAAAGTAGAATGTAACTACTCTGAAAAATGATTTCGGAATTTTCGTGAGTAAATCAAACATAATACGCAAAATTCGAGAAATCCAGGAGAGCAACACAGAAAATACGTTAATACTACATACCAGTCATGATACATTCCTATTAATCCACGCTCGTAGATTACACCTAAAGTGGAAGTATTTGCAATTGTTGGAATGACATTCATGACCCATAGCTTTGGGGACTCTAGTGCAGCAGCAAAACTACCGACACCAGCATTCATGTCCATTATATTGCGATATCTTCCAGTATCAAGCAAGTTATTGGTTTTCTTGTAAGCCTTAACATGTTTCTGCCAAAGGTTATTGTCCTCTTCATATGACTGAACTGAGAAACCAGGCACAGAACCAAGGGTTATACGAGGAGGTACTGCATAGAGCCTCTTGGGAAAAGGCTCTAATTGACCACCCGCAACCTCAGATACACTATTAACCTCGGGTAGGGGGGCTATACAAACTTCCATCTTCTTGTACCTGCGTATAGTAAATAGTGTCAGGTTTAAGAGCAAATACAGGGACAAAAATCATATTCTATTGGGAGGACTGGAGGAATGACACTCACCATACATCACTGTCACTTGTCAAATCACATTTGCCACCTTTTGGATTATCTTGTTTCATGGTGCAAGACTTGTCATTTAATCTCTTTCTCCATATGGCGATACCATCCTTCTCAGATATCTTATTCCAACAAAGAAGTTGTGCGAATTGTTCTATTTTTCTTTGCTCGTTCCGAAGATCTTCCTTTGAACGTTGCCACCCCTTATAGTGAATCTTCCAGCCAATGGGCGGGCCTGACAGCACCCAATACCCGCCGGGCCTTAGTACTCTGTCAACTTCCATCATGTACATACCATCTGCAGAAACAGAGCAATGAAAGTTTCATGCTTCAGATGTCCACACCATGGACCATTTACAACAAAAAGAAAGTCCTCATTGTGTTCTTACCATTTCCACTCCATGGAATTAAACATCTCGAGCAATGGGCCATGTCAAAGACACGAGATGGAAATGACAGCTTTATTGACCCGAGGACACCAATATATGCAGGGACACCTCTCTCCAATGCAAACTGTACTTGTGCCTCATGATTATCCCGTGGTGCAAATGACATGGTCAAAACGTTTTTCTTCAACAGGTAAGCACCCAAACTGGCAACCTAAATGAAAATATGACAAAGAAAATAAACCAGGGAAGATTAGAGCTTATGCAAGAAGAACAACCACCATGGCGCAGTAAAAATATGCATGCATTTTCAGGGTAGGGACTTCACGTACCCCACAACCAGTATCCAGTGCAGTTCTCACTTTCCCTTCAGCTATTGGGATGACAGAAGCAAGCTGGTCTATATATTTATCTGCACCCTGAGGAAACTGTGTTCCACCACCAGGAAACCTGAAAACATCGCCCTCATAGTGCACCCAGTTCTGGATAGCCTTCTCAACAGTAAGGCTCTTGTGTGGTACATTGGCATAAGGAACAAAATCACGGCTCTTTGGCCATCGAAAAGGAGCAACATAACCCTTTGGTGCTGGGATCAGGCAATAAAGCTTCTCCTTATCTGGTGGACAATGCCTCTCCCGATAGATCATGTTATCTCTAGGGAAGGTCATCGCACGCTTTTGCTCCTCACAAGGAGTGTAATCAGTGTACTGCTCATCACATGGCTTGAAAGGTTCAATTTTGGAACTACCAGTATCATTCGGAAGGTTGGATGCACTATGATGGGTCTCAAAACTCAGATTTGGGAGCTGTGCACATTTGATCTGCTCAAGGACCCACTTATGTGTTTTGTCTCCTCCTCCAGAACCACTTTTCTGCCAAGCACCCAAGATATAGAAGAAGGAACAGAGGCCAAAAATCACAATCACAATTAATGTATTTCTGGTCCTGTTCTCAGTCAAGTTTCGTGCCATACCACCTAACAGAATTAACATTAAGATTCCGTAAGACAGTTTATTTGATATCTATGTAAAACGATATGAACTACAAAGTTCCTCAACAATAGGAAAAAGTAGGAACTAGGAAGTAAATCCATGAAGTTCTAGATCTAGATTTCATCAAAAGCCAGCAATATGTTGCATGGTTGAAACAGATTACCAAGAGAATTTGGGTATCATATCATTGGTTGGAAACCTTAATCACTCCTTGCCAGCTAATATAGTTACTTTGTTTTGCCAAAGGACGCCTAGCTCAAACGGTTAGGTGACCCAGCGGGACTCCTCAGGTCCTGGGTTCGACTCCCCGTTGGAGCGAATTTCAGGCTGAGGTTAAAAAAATCCCATTGTCTGTCCCCATAACCAAAGCATTGGGGGGCACCGGCCCAATTCTCACTTGGGCGACAGAAAGCCACCGTGTAAGGGTGGGGGCGGGGGTTCAGGGGTTTTCTCGGCCGGGTGAGAAGGTCCTTCTTCTTATTTGTAATGCTGCGGGGGCAGTCTTAACCCCCCGGTCGAGTTTAATATAGTTACTTTGTTTTCCTCATATTCTCTTGGTGGTGTTCAATGTTTATAACAATTAAACTAGCATTCAATGCTCTTTTGCAGAACCTTGAGAGCAACAGACATCTATTAAAATCCAAAGTATTATTCGACAATAACGAAAATCAGACCCACGTATTTGAACACATCACAATTTCATGTAGGAAATCATGGATCATCAGTTAAGGATCTCAATTTGAAGACTCCGTGGCGTAGTGGGAAGGAACAAATGTAAACTTACGATTTTCCTTCGTGTCACCCTACTAATTCACCAACCCCCCTAGATTTTTGCAGCCGCTAAACCCAAACAGAAAGAAAAGACTAGCCACTACCCAATCGCTGAGGTACCACAAAGGGTCAAGAAGATAGCAGGCTGCCAAATCAAACAGAAAAGCAGCAGATCACAAGAGGCGGAACTAGTCCGAGCCATTCTTTTACACACCTTCCAGAACAACAAATCAACCGGAGATCCGGAGCGGAGCGCGGATCGGCGGACCTCGCGGGAACGAGTAGAGCCCGTAATCTATGCGATGCGATACAAGGGATACCACCTCGGAGCTCTCTTCACTAATCTCCAGCGGCGGAGCGAGGCGAGGGCTGTGGGCTGAGGCCTGAGGCGGCGGCTCCTCTCTCTCTCTCTCTCTCTCTCTCTCTCTCTCTCTTCCCCGGTGTCGCCGTCTCGCAGTAAGTCGACCGGCGGGGGCCGGCAGTTCCGGTGCTTCCATCCGGTCCGTCAGATCGGAATCGGACACGTGGACGGGTAGATGGATAGGGCGTTTTCTTGCGGTACGGCCTCTTGCGCCCAAAAAACGCGTCTGCTCTCCAGCTGGCCTCCAGTCCGGCCTCTGCATTTCCGAATTCCACGCAAATTCCTCGCCGCAGGAATCTATGTCGATGATGATCCATCACTCCGTTGGTTTTCTTTTAAGTCATATTCATCGGATCGGGATATTTTGTATAGGAATAGAATACATGTTCGAGATTTACATGAGAGGTAGAGAGAAGAGGAGTAGGAGGTAGCAGACCATCGAAGGCCGTAGTGGTCGAAGCACCGGCCGGGGTCTCGTTGGCGGACGCCATCTGCGCGCCGGCAGCGATGTTCGGTGGAGAGGGAGAGTCGGTGTAGTGACGTCCTCGGCGGCGGCGTGTGCGTTGGGGTGGCGTTGCCGGTGTCGGTGGTGCTTCCCGTCGTTGACAGCGCCCCTTCTCAAGATCGGGTTAGGGTTAGGATGTCGGTGGGGTGACTGACGGCGCGGTGAACCTCGTACTGCGAGTCCTGGCCCCCACTTTTCCTTTATAGCGCTGTGCGAAGGGGGCCCACCAACCATGTAGGGTTGGGCGCCCCCGATCAGGACGCGAGAACAAGGCCCAAAAGGCCGTTGGGCCTAACTGGTGGGAGATCAAACCTAACATTCTCCCCCTTGATCTCTCATCTATTCTTCGTTCTTTAATTTCATACTCAAAACTTTCAATTTATATTTTTCTTGCTTCTATCCTATTTCATCACAGATTAGTGCATAGAACTGTCCCATCGTCACAGCAATTAGTGCCGCTAGACTAACAGTCACAATACACTTCTCCGTTTTGAAATGTAAACTTTCTTTGGGCCCTTCGTATGTTCGGAAGTCATAGGCTTTCCCTTAAACCCATGCCGGTTACGTGTTCTCTGAACACGTTTGGTGGTAAGCCCTTTGTGAGCGGATCCGCGAGCATTTTCTCTGTACTTATATGCTCAAGATTTATTATATGATCCCAAACTTTATCTTTCACAACATAGTACTTTATGTCAATGTGTTTGGCAGCACCACTTGACCTATTGTTGTGAGCGTACTGTACCGCTGGATTGTTATCACAATACAATCTCAGTGGTTCATTTATATCATCAATCACTTTCAATCCGGGTATGAATTTCTTCAGCCAATTTATCTGTCCTGTTGCCTCATAGCATGCTACAAACTCGGCATACATTGTCGAGGATGTAGTCACGGTTTGTTTAGAGCTTTTCCACGATATAGCCCCTCCTGCGAGAGTAAATACATATCCTGACGTGGATTTTTTTCATCTCCCGTATAATCAGAATCTGAATACCCCTCTATCTGCAGGGAATCAGATTTTCTATACGTAAGCATGAGGCCTTTCGTACCCTACAAATAACACAGGACTTTCTTCACTAATTTCCAATGTTCAATTCCTGGATTCTTTTGATATCTGCCAAGTAACCCGGTAACAAAAGCTAAGTCAGGGCGTGTACACACTTGAGCATATTGTAAACTTTCAACAGCTGAAGCATACGGTACCGCTTTCATTCGGTCAATTTCATATTGGTTCTTGGGACACTGATGTTCCCCAAATCTATCGCCCTTGACTATAGGAGCAGGTGAAGGACTGCACGCATGCATACTAAATTTCTTCAGGACCTTTTCTATGTATGCCTTTTGCGATAATCCTAGAACCCCTTTTCTCCTGTCTCGGTGAATCTCTATTCCCAAAACAAACGAGGCCTCACCGAGATCTTTCATATCAAAGTTTGAGGACGAGAATTTCTTCGTTTCCATTAGTAGATTGATATCACTACTAGGAAGCAAGATATCATCCACATACAAAATTAGGAATATGTACTTTTCATTCCTGAACTTTGCATAAACGCAATTGTCCTCAACATTTTCTTCAAACCCAAAACCTTTTACCGTTCTATCAAACTTCAAATACCACTGTCTTGAAGCTTGCTTCAATCCGTAGATTGATTTCTTCAGGCAGCATCTCATATTTTCCTTTCCTTTTACGACAAAACCTTTCGGTTGTGTCATATAAACATTTTCTTCCAAATCCCCGTTTAGGAAAGCCGTCTTTACATCCATTTGATGTAACTTCAAATCATAGTGGGCTACAAGTGCCATTATAATTCTGAAGGAATCTTTACATGAGACTGGAGAAAACGTCTCATTGTAATCAATCCCTTCTCTTTGCGTGAAGCCTTTCGCCACAAGTCGCACTTTAAATCTTTCTATATTCCCTTGGGAGTCATATTTCGTTTTGTAGACCCATTTACAGCCTACTGTTTTGGCTCCTTTAGGAATATTTTCTAAGTCCCAAACTTTATTGGTACTCATTGATTTCAATTCATCTTCCATGGCCTTAAGCCACTTTGATGAGTGGTCGCTTCTCATGGCTTCTTCAAATGAGGTGGGATCATCCCCCATCTGACATTCTTCTGTTTCATAAACTTCATAGTCATCTGTAATAGCTGATCTTCTTATTCTTTGAGACCTTCTAGGTGCCTCCGGCACTTGTTCCACATTGGGCTGTTGTTGTTCTTCCTCATGTGCAACATTTGGTTCTATAGGTTCCTCAAGGACAGGTTCCTCATGTTTATTCATTGTCGCCACGGGAGAACTTGCAACAGGTGTTGACACTACAGTGTCCTGCACTGTCGGTGCAACAGCAACAGGTAGCGTGAAGAATGGTTCTTCAACCATCAGAGTGGGTACATGTACCCGCTTCTCCTGTAGGCTGATTTCTCGTGCTATCATGCTCCCCCTGATCATGTTATCCTCCAAGAACACAATGTGTCTTGTTTCTACAATCTTCGTATGTCTGTTAGGACAATAGAAGCGATATCCTTTCGATCTTTCTGGATAGCCAATAAAATGACAGCTAACTGTCTTGGAGTCTAACTTTCCTATGTTTGGGTTAAACACTTTTGCCTTAGCTGGACAGCCCCACACACGTAAATGGTTAAGTGAGGGTTCCCTTCCTATCCATAATTCATATGGTGTTTTAGGCACTGATTTACTTGATACTCGATTAAGTATGTGAATGGCGGTTTTCAGTGCCTCTATCCATAAACTAATCGGTAATGTGGAGTAACTCATCATGCTTCTTACCATATCCATTAAGGTACGGTTGCGTCTTTCAGCCACTCCATTCTGCTGAGGCTCCCCCGGTGTGGAGTACTGAGCAACTATACCATTTTCCTGTAGAAACCTTGCAAATGGTCCAGGAATTTGGCCATATGGGGTATGTCGCCCATAGTATTCTCACCTCGGTCTGATCGTACTATCTTGATTTTCTTATTGTGCTGATTTTCAACTTCAGCTTTAAATATTTTGAATTTATCAAATGCTTCCGATCTTTCTTTAATTGGATAAATATTGCCATAACGAGAGTAGTCGTCTATGAATGTTATAAACGAGTCATAACCATCCACACTTTTCACAGGAAAAGGACCACATATGTCTGTGTGGATTATTTCTAAAATTCCTGTGCTTCGTTTGGCATCTTTCTTAATTTTTTTGACATACTTTCCTTTGATACAATCAATACATTGTTCTAAATCTGAAAATTCTAAGTGCGGGAGAATTGATTTCTTAACCAATCGTTCCATTCTCCCCCTCGAAATATGGTCCAAGCGACAATGCCATAATTTCGAAGAGACAATATCAATTCTCTTCCGCTTCTTAGTTACATCCGCAGATGGGGAATCATTCACATTCTCATCGCATACATTGTTTGCATTCTCAGCAAGAGATAATAAATAAAGCTTGTCTTGTCGGAAGGCAAGACCAACACATTTATTATTAACCAGTATCTTACACTTGCCATAACAAACGAGGCCTCACCGAGATCTTTCATATCAAAGTTTGAGGACGAGAATTTCTTCGTTTCCATTAGTAGATTGATATCACTACTAGGAAGCAAGATATCATCCACATACAAAATTAGGAATATGTACTTTTCATTCCTGAACTTTGCATAAACGCAATTGTCCTCAACATTTTCTTCAAACCCAAAACCTTTTACCGTTCTATCAAACTTCAAATACCACTGTCTTGAAGCTTGCTTCAATCCGTAGATTGATTTCTTCAGGCAGCATCTCATATTTTCCTTTCCTTTTACGACAAAACCTTTCGGTTGTGTCATATAAACATTTTCTTCCAAATCCCCGTTTAGGAAAGCCGTCTTTACATCCATTTGATGTAACTTCAAATCATAGTGGGCTACAAGTGCCATTATAATTCTGAAGGAATCTTTACATGAGACTGGAGAAAACGTCTCATTGTAATCAATCCCTTCTCTTTGCGTGAAGCCTTTCGCCACAAGTCGCACTTTAAATCTTTCTATATTCCCTTGGGAGTCATATTTCGTTTTGTAGACCCATTTACAGCCTACTGTTTTGGCTCCTTTAGGAATATTTTCTAAGTCCCAAACTTTATTGGTACTCATTGATTTCAATTCATCTTCCATGGCCTTAAGCCACTTTGATGAGTGGTCGCTTCTCATGGCTTCTTCAAATGAGGTGGGATCATCCCCCATCTGACATTCTTCTGTTTCATAAACTTCATAGTCATCTGTAATAGCTGATCTTCTTATTCTTTGAGACCTTCTAGGTGCCTCCGGCACTTGTTCCACATTGGGCTGTTGTTGTTCTTCCTCATGTGCAACATTTGGTTCTATAGGTTCCTCAAGGACAGGTTCCTCATGTTTATTCATTGTCGCCACGGGAGAACTTGCAACAGGTGTTGACACTACAGTGTCCTGCACTGTCGGTGCAACAGCAACAGGTAGCGTGAAGAATGGTTCTTCAACCATCAGAGTGGGTACATGTACCCGCTTCTCCTGTAGGCTGATTTCTCGTGCTATCATGCTCCCCCTGATCATGTTATCCTCCAAGAACACAATGTGTCTTGTTTCTACAATCTTCGTATGTCTGTTAGGACAATAGAAGCGATATCCTTTCGATCTTTCTGGATAGCCAATAAAATGACAGCTAACTGTCTTGGAGTCTAACTTTCCTATGTTTGGGTTAAACACTTTTGCCTTAGCTGGACAGCCCCACACACGTAAATGGTTAAGTGAGGGTTCCCTTCCTATCCATAATTCATATGGTGTTTTAGGCACTGATTTACTTGATACTCGATTAAGTATGTGAATGGCGGTTTTCAGTGCCTCTATCCATAAACTAATCGGTAATGTGGAGTAACTCATCATGCTTCTTACCATATCCATTAAGGTACGGTTGCGTCTTTCAGCCACTCCATTCTGCTGAGGCTCCCCCGGTGTGGAGTACTGAGCAACTATACCATTTTCCTGTAGAAACCTTGCAAATGGTCCAGGAATTTGGCCATATGGGGTATGTCGCCCATAGTATTCTCACCTCGGTCTGATCGTACTATCTTGATTTTCTTATTGTGCTGATTTTCAACTTCAGCTTTAAATATTTTGAATTTATCAAATGCTTCCGATCTTTCTTTAATTGGATAAATATTGCCATAACGAGAGTAGTCGTCTATGAATGTTATAAACGAGTCATAACCATCCACACTTTTCACAGGAAAAGGACCACATATGTCTGTGTGGATTATTTCTAAAATTCCTGTGCTTCGTTTGGCATCTTTCTTAATTTTTTTGACATACTTTCCTTTGATACAATCAATACATTGTTCTAAATCTGAAAATTCTAAGTGCGGGAGAATTGATTTCTTAACCAATCGTTCCATTCTCCCCCTCGAAATATGGTCCAAGCGACAATGCCATAATTTCGAAGAGACAATATCAATTCTCTTCCGCTTCTTAGTTACATCCGCAGATGGGGAATCATTCACATTCTCATCGCATACATTGTTTGCATTCTCAGCAAGAGATAATAAATAAAGCTTGTCTTGTCGGAAGGCAAGACCAACACATTTATTATTAACCAGTATCTTACACTTGCCATCACCAAAATGGCAATCAATTCCATCATCATCAAGTTTCGAAACACTTATCAAATTTCTACGCAAAGAGAGAACATAAAGTACTTCTTTAAGTCTAAGTACAAAACCATTATTCAATTCTAAAGAAAAAACTCCAATGGCTTCAACATTGGCTTGCACTCCATTTGCAACTTTAATCGTTCTTTCTCCTCTTTGCAAGGTTCTCGTCCCACTTAACCCCTGTAAGGAATTTGCAACATGAGTAGTTGCACCTGAATCAACCCACCAAGTGGATGTATCATAACATAAATACAGGGATTCATCTACAAATATAATAAATTCATCACATTTCTTTAGCAGAGATTTCAGAAAGTCTGAACAATCCCTCTTGTAGTGTCCCTTCTTGAAGCAGTGCTTGCACTGATCCTTTTTAGCTCCACCATACTGCTGATTCTCAGAATCCTGGGGTTTCTTTCTCTGTGAACTGGAGGAAGAGGTCTTATCCCACTTAGGTTTCCCTTGTGATTTAGAATTCTTGCCATTAAAGTTCTTTCTTTTGTTATCCTTCACAAAATGAGCAGATTCACCTTGTGAGGACTTTATCCTCTCCTCTTCTTGAGCACACATTGAGATGAGTCTTTCTATGCCCCATCTTTCAGGCTGCATATTGTAATTCACAATAAAGGTGTCATATTCTTTTGGCAAAGAAGCAAAAATCAAATGAATCAAGAAATCCTCCTCCTTCAAATTCATTTCTTTTAGCTTAGATGCCATAGTGTTCATCTTCAAAATGTGCTCTCTTATGCTACCACCAGTGAATTTCTCATTCACAAGCTTCTTAATCAGTGAACTTGCTGTGGCCTTGGTAGACCCAGTAAACTGACTCTTGATTTTCTTAAGATATTCTTTGGCAGTAGCACATTCAGGGATTGAGCCCCTTATCTGTTCTTCTATGGTGGCTTTGGCCACCAACAGGCACTTGCGGTTGGAGAGAGTCCATTACCTATGTTCAAGGTCATATTTCATTCTTATTTCAGCATGATCACGCTTTCGAGCAGCGAAATTAGCGTCAGATTCATTTTCATCTCTCACCGGGTCCTCTAGCTTAGTAGGACACGGTGAGGTGATGGCAAAATCAACCTCTCCCAACGCAAGTTCCAATTCATACTTCTCCTGCCACACACGGTGATTGGTCCCATTGAGTGTCGGGATGTTGGCAATGTTCATAATGCATTTGCCTCCTGAAATCACACCAGAGTAAGTAAGAAACATTTATACATAAAATTCCATGCTTTAACTCAATGTTGGTCAAATTAAAACTTATAATTCATCCATGCAAACATTTTACATCACCGTTGGGCAGAAGTAAAATTAATGCACAATTTCTCATGGATAAAAAATTATAATATTGTTATTAACAACGTTGGTCAGAAAATAACAACATCATAATCTCATCAAAATTATCAGAAATTCATCACTTCTCTTAAAATTAAATTATCCCGTTGGTTCAAATTTAATCAAAAGAGAACGAAAATTATCATGCACAGCGGAAACATTAATAATCTTTTCATATTATTATTTTTCAGAAGCACTAAAAATTTTACTGTTTTCTGAGCAAAAATATCGTTGGATAAAATTTGCACAGAAAATTGTATCAAAATCATTCAAAATCATCAAAAATATGCATTAAAATTGCTCCTGGAAAATAATAACAAAATTTTCTTCTTTCATTTCAGCCCAGCGTGGCCCAAGACGGCAAAAGCCGGCTCGGCCCAGTCCTCCGCGCGCGCGCAGGCCACACCCAGGCCGCAACCTGGGCCTGGGCCGGCGAGTTGGCCCATCCAATCTCGAGCGTCCGTCTTGATCCGACGGCCAAGCGTCCATTTCGGCCGGATCAAAAACGTCGCCGCGGTCGGTGGCCTAGAAACCCTAGCGCATTCGCCCCTGCTCTCTCTCTCTCTCTCTTCTTCTTCACCGCACTCTCTCTTCTCTCTTCAGCGCAGCGCAGCCGCAACCGAGAGCGAGCGCGACGAGCGAGTGGGCGGTGGAGCGAGCCTCGGCGCCGTCGTCGAGCGGCCTGGCCGCGGCGCTTCCTTGGCCGAGCCCGACGAGCCAGCGCCCCCGGCTCGGCTTCTTCTTCTGCGCCGGCGAAGGTTCATCCGACGCACGGCGAGGTAGATCCGTCCTCCACTTTCCCCTTTCTGATTTGAGTTGTTCTTTTCGGGTTCATCCGAATGGGAAAATAGGGTTAGGGTTCGTTCATATTCTTTCCTTTCTTTCTTCTTTCGGATTTGGGTCTAGGGTTTTCTCTTACCCGAAGGGATTTAGGTCTAGGGTTCTTCTCTTATCCGAAAGGATTTAGGTCTAGGGTTCTTCTCTTATCCGAAAGGATTTAGGTCTAGGGTTCTTCTTTCTATTTTCTTTTCCCCGATCCGCATCAGATCGGTCGGTTTTATTTCCTTTCTTACCCCGATCTGATTTCTTCTCTAACCGTGGCTCCGGTACCATTGTTGGTTTTCTTTTAGTCATATTCATCAGATCAGGATATTTTGCATAGGAATAGAATACATGTTCGAGATTTACATGAGAGGCAGAGAGAAGGGGAGTGAGAGGTAGCAGACCATCGAAGGCCGTAGTGGTCGAAGCACCGGCCGGGGTCTCGTTGGCGGACGCCATCTGCGCGCCGGCAGCGATGTTCGGTGGAGAGGGAGAGTCGGTGCAGTGGCGTCCTCGGCGGCGGCGTGTGCGTCGGGGTGGCGTTGCCGGTGTCGGTGGTGCTTCCCATCGCTGGCAGCGCCCCTTCTCAAGATCGGGTTAGGGTTAGGATGTCGGTGGGGTGACTGGCGGCGCGGTGAACCTCGTACTGCGAGCCCCGGCCCCCACCTTTCCTTTATAGCGCTGTGCGACGGGGGCCCACCAACCATGTAAGGTTGGACGCCTCCGATCAGGGCGCGAGAACAAGGCCCAAAAGGCCGTTGGGCCTAGCTGGTGGGAGATCAAACCTAACACACTCCTGTCCTGTCCTAGTTCCATTTGCTGCGATTGTTCTCAGGCCGCAGCACCGCAGCCTCCTACGTTGTGCGCCTCTGTTGATATAGGGCGCCGCCAATCTGCTCGACGGAATGCCTCGCCGAGTGGGCAATGCTTTTAGGGCAGGGGGAAAGCGTGGTCTGGCTTCTTCAGCCGTCGCTACTTCGCTGGCTTCAATGAAGCAAGCAATTAATGATGACATTGGTTCAGGACAAATCACTGCTTTGGCTCACCATCCCCGGGGGTTCGCTGCTTCCATTTCAAAGGCCAAGAAGGAATGCCTTGCTCTGGGCTTGTTTCCTGCCTGAAAGTATATTTTTTTTTTCTTGTGAGCACTTAATTCACTAAGTTTGCAGGTTCTCTTTGCCAAGGCATAGAAACATTACAGTACGGTTTTCCCCGCAATTGAAAATCATATGATTTTATCAGGTGATCTGGTGGCATCTTTGCAGTTGTGGACAAGCCAAGGACGAACAGACCGCTCTCTTTTCACAGAAGCAAGGGTATGGAGGTTCATTCGAACATGTTGTACTTTCTCTTTTACCTTTACCTTTTGTTGAACTTCTTTCTGTTTGCCCACCAGCTACAAATTTTCTGTGGTGTACTTAAGGTGGTACGGTTCTCAGTCTAAACTACTCTTTTAGACTGAAAATAGCATCACGACAAATGAACATAAAGATGGAATAAACAATAGAGGAAAAAAGTTATTGATCCATTTGTAGAACTTGAAACAATTATAAAGTTGTCTTCAATGTAGCTATTTATGAGTAAGAATACTTGTTTTCATGGGAATACAAAGCCTATGTTGGCAAACTAAGAATTGAATGTAGGGCTACTTTGCTCACAGTAACAACTGATGTTTTCCACCATAGTTTGCAATTTTTCTTGATTGGTACCTAGATGGATATGGACGATTCTTTTTTCACGAACACGCAGGAGATCTGTGCATCGTTATATTAAGAAGACAAGAGACAGAAGACTCATACATGCCCGTTAGGGCAAAGGTCCAAAAAAAACAAGTGAAAATGCCAAAAACAAAAGAAAAACCTCAACCGGTGACCTAATAAGAAAATCATGGCCAAATGTTTCTAAAGGCCTTTTGCACTCACCATGCACCATAGGTTGGCCTCATCTCTAATGTCCTGCAAAATATTGATCATATGCGTCGGACGGACGTGTCTCCATATGCAGTTGTGAGCAATTAAGTGCTGTGCCACGAGTCATTTTCCTAAGTAGATGAGATGACATGATCTATGTTGTTGCACTATCAGTTTACATTACCTGTTTCAGATTAAATTATCTGTAGTTAGTGAGTGTAAACATTATCTCTTAACAGCTCATACTAAAGAGAAGTAAATGGACATGCGTTAGCTCCAATGCAATCTTTGGTAAAAGTTGGTTTGTTCTGTACTTGTACGTCTTTACTAGCATATAACTTTGCAAGTAACTATGACCAAAAGAAGAAATAACTGTGCTATTTGAAATCACCTGTGTTGTTACTTTAATCAGTGCATCATCATTACTATGATCGTATCAACATGTTATCTGCTTTAAGATCATAGTTCTTTTCTTGTGGTAATAACTCACTAACTCTGGCTATGTTGCATTACCTATTGCTTAGCAGAGAAGTAAATTTAAATTTGTTGTTTTCCAATGCCTTTTCTGATCTAGGATTTCTAGACCTAATTTTCTTCCATGACTAGCATGATATGATTGCTCTTTTTTCTAATGGGATCCTAATTTTTGTAGGTAACTAACTTGCCGTCCTAGATCAAAGCCTTTCGATTGTTAGTTTATTGGTCCTTTAGCAAGACATGAATGCATAAATCTGTTAGCTTTCAAAATAAAATAGTTGAATGAGCACTTTAGGAATCTGTCCAAAGAAAAGGCCAAATCATGGAAATTCATTCCTTCACCACCCACCTTTAATTTTCCTCCTTTTCTTTTGCAGCAAGGATGATCTTGTGGGCTCCCTTGCCCACTTCACAAGCAGGGATCTTAGCATAATCTTGCATCACTTTATAATTATTCATCTACTTGTTTTCTGCATCTATAAGTGCTCAACACTCAACAAATCAGTATATTTGCAGATAAGGTGGCCCTATCTTTACTTTAAAAGAAGCTAGTTTCTGTTGTTTTTTATCTTTCAACTTTGGCACTGATAAAATGCAATCCTTGGACCATGACCAAGAAACCACACCCGTTGGATCCCAAAAACTCTCCCCAATGCTTTAAGATTCACCCCTCTTTGCGTTCTGCACCAAAGTAGGCAAAGCATTGGATGTTGGCATCCTACTACATGGAGAAACGTGAGGAAAGAAGCTATTGAAACTTGGTGCAGATCCTTTAAGTTTGAATGGCTAGCTTTGGTGGCCTTGGAAGATTCAAAGTGAAAAGGGTGCTTCTTGCAAGGAGGGCAAGCACAAAAAATGAAAAGCATACAAAAGCGCAAAGCCTTGGATTGTACTGTTGTCTGCTGGTTACCACAACCTCGCCTCTCCATCTATCCATGAATGCTTCAGTTTTGGTTCTCACTGAAGACAGTAGTAGATAGAGGCGGATGATGGAAACAGGGGTTTAAAGCAAGGACTTGGTTCTTGCTGTTGCTCTTGTGCCCTACATGGGCACTTTAGGTTTGTCTGTTATTAGGGGATGGATGATGGGGTGAGGCTCCCCCATCCATCACTCCAATGTCTTTTGCAAAATCTAACTGTCAGGGTCTCAGAACCTTCTATAAGCAGCCTTAGACATGCCTCCCTTGTCCCTTTGTGCTTTGGGACCCGGCGTGGCCTTGGGGAACTATATCTACAGACAGGACAGTGCTGTGATTGATGGTTATACTGCATCAACCAAACTACTAGAGCCAAATCTTACAGCAGGCAGCACAAGTTGCATGTCTCCAGCTGAGCAGCAGCAGCAACAGCAACAGCAACAACATGGCGAGTGCAAGAAGGTGGTCAAGGCTGTTTGCCATCTCGGCCTTTGTCTGCCTCCTGGTGGTACACCCTGCTGCCATGGTGAGCGGCCTCAGGAGAGAGGACATGGTCCTCGGCCGTGATCGGGCGCCGACGCCGGCGGAGGCGCCCGCCACATCGACAGGGAAGCGGTTCGAGACGGCGACGGCCGTCGGCGCGGCGCAGATGAGCAAGTGGAGGGTCCGGCGGGGCTCCGACCCGATACACAACAGGAGCTGACGTGACGCCCTGGAGTCTTGAAGCTGAGAAGGGTGGCGGCAAGCACTTGCCTGAAGCAGTGTCTGCTGCTCAAGCAGGACGCTGAACAAGGCATATGGTGTGTGTCTCTCTTTTTTGTTTAGCGATTAGCGACTGGCGAGAGAGCTAATCTCGCTTGTTGCCAGAGAGGAGGAATACAATTGAGGAGTCTGCAGGAGATTTGTGGGCAATGAAAGGATGAATGAACAGGGTGTTTAGCTTCTTGGCTTAGCTGTAGCCTGTAGGAGGATAGCAGGCAGGGCAGATGGATGTAATGTACTAGGTGGTGATTCAGTTGGACTGTGATATAGGAGTAATTTCTCGTCAGATTTTAAGATGTGATGCTGTCTTTGTTTGCATTGGTTCAGAGGTGGATGTACATGTCGCTGAACTCCTGTGAGGAATGTGCAGGCGTAGTTGGTGCATGGGGATACATACATTCAGGAAGACGCTGGTTGCAGGTTGGATTGGAAGGAACGTCTGTATGGCTTTGATTGATGAATTGCAGAGTGCGATTTGCACACTACTCACTCGTACAGCGATGGCACTGGTCCCTCCACTCACTCGTATCGGTCGTACTCACAGCGTCGTGATGGCTGGTGGCGCGCTCTCTGCTGCTTTTGCCCATGACGCAAATAAAACAGTTTGGTTTAGAACAAATTCAGAAATTGATTTAGTTTATTTAGGACAGATACTTGTTTAATGTAGGCCGGTTGCATACTTGCATTGGTCATCAGTTGTCACTGATCACCTCGCGCGGCGGCACAGCGACACGTGGATGTGGTGGAGGCAAGAAAAGCACCGTCTGAGAGCTACTATAGCAGCGGCTACAGAAATTGTAGATTGGCAGCCGGTGAGCATCATCAATGGATTGGACACTCGTCAGACGTCAGCTGCTCAAGAACAGGCAAGAGAGCTTTGCTTTAAGGGAGCCGTACTCGTTACGTACATCACGCACGTGGTAGGGGCACGGCACCACGGCCACTGGCAGCGCCACCGCCACCAAGCACAGCTACCGCGTACAAAGCGTGTGGACGCATGTGACCGGACGCTTCCTCATCCGCTAATTTTTTTTCTCGCTCGGCACGTGTATCACGCCCCTCGCAGCGTCCACGCGTCCGGGCGACTCGCCTCGCATGCGCTGTCCGCCTGTCCGTCCTGTCTGCCTCGATTCGAGGCCGTTCGGTCCACACCACACGTGGACCTGGCCCCATCGCGCCCCAACCACCAGCCGCGGGCGGGCCCCGTCCCTAGAACACTGGCGTGCTACGCGCCCTGTCCGCCGGCCCCCAGCTCACCGCGCCCCCATTTCTCGACGTCCGTGTGTGCCACCATCACTGCCCCGCGCCTCTTATTCTCCGAACACCATGAAACATGTGCAACATGAAACACTTAAATACAGCATACGTATAAAACAGATGAAACATCTGAAACATACAGTTACAGCATATTTGTGAAATATATGCAACATCCAGATAAAACACATGCAACTTGTAACATGAAAACACTTACTGCAACATAAAACTGAAACAATTGAAATATTTAGAACATATAGTTGCAACATATGTGCAAAACATATGCAATATCTAGATCAGAACGCTGGTAACATATGTCTGGAATAGATGAAATATTTTGAATAAACCTTTGAAACACTTGCAACGTGCCTTTGAAACACTTGCAACATCCCTGATCTACATTTGCAACGTCCATATAAAACAATTGTAACATACTTCTGAAACGTTTAAAACATTTAAAATATGTACTTACAATATGCACTTACAATATGCACTTTCATTGCAACATCTACTTGCTGAAGCGCGCGTCGCGTCGGCCATGGCATCAAAGAGCGGCCACGACCTTTTGGTGGGGAATGGCAGCGTCGGCCGCACCTTGGCAACACCCTAGCAACACCTCGACGCACGCGGGGGACGGGGCACAGCGCGCAGTAGCGGAGGCGCGGTGGGGAAGGAGCGCGGCGCGACGACAGAGGGGACGCGGTGTGGGATGAGGTGCGCGGCAGGGAAGATAGTAGCAGCGAGTTAGCCACAGTAGCACGCGATGGATAAGCACGAGAGCGAAGATATTTTTAAGAAAAATGGGGGAGACGGAGCGAGGAAGCAGGCAGGTTAGACAGGTAGCGCGCAGGTCAAAAAGCGGCGTGCGTCCGTCCGTCCGCACCGCAGACACCCGCTCCTCAGCATTACCGATACACTATATTAGGGCCAGTTTGGATGCCAAATTTTTTTGAAAAACGCTACTGTAGCGTTTTCGTTGTTATTTGACAATTAGTGTCCAATCATAATCTAATTAGGCTTAAAAGATTCGTCTCGTGGATTTCGTCTAAACTGTGTAATTAGTTTTATTTTTTATTTATATTTAATGCTTCATACATGCGTCCAAAGATTCGATGTGACGAGGAATCTTGAAAAATTTAGCATTTTGGGTGTAACTAAATAGGGCCTTAGCTCCCTTCCCTACCGTATATGTATATATGTACAGTGCTGGGCCCACTGGGGGGTAGGGAATGGTGTCGACCCAATCAATTTTCAGTACTGGGCGTCTGGACGACAAACCAAACCAATGGGCTATGACCATTCTTCCTTGTACGGTGGGACTGGCTTGTCTAGGAATCAAACCCTAGCGGTTATAATGACATATCGAATACAGATAGCTGTCCCCCCCCCCCCCCCCCCCCCGATATTTAGAATCAGATATAAATAGTGCCGGATGCCTCGGGGTACTGATAACTATTCCATCTACGTATTAGAAATTCAACTTTGAATATTCAGATTATACCCGGTTTCTAAGTCTTTAAACCCGTTCAGGACGGATAAATATCAAGAAAATATCAATACCGTTTTCATGCTACCTACTGTGCTACCTCGCACTCGCCTACGCAGTCGTCGCTCTAATCATTCTTGTCACCCACGTATCTTCGCCTTGCCTCACGCCGGTGTGTCGAGCCGTGCCTCTAGGAGACTCCACCTCGCCTCCGCCGTGCTTACCACCCTTTGGGGCCACTTTTGGCCTCAGCCGTTGCTAGGGCATACCTGATGTGGGCGAAAAAAGAGGTGGCCAAAAAAATCCCTCGTCGCACTAAATGGACCGGGTGATGAACGCACTGGCAAAAAAGAACCAAGACTCAATATATGAGGCGCTCAACCTTCATCCCCTGCTCGATTGGATCTTGGTCAACAATCCTTTATTGATCTTGTGGATATAGGTTGGTCTACACCTGCCTGCTCCTGAAGATACAGGCGGTGCATAAGGAGCCTATGGTGTTTACTTTCCTTACCTAGACATCTCGGGGACCGCATCAGCAAGATTTCGCTCGCTCACATGAGAGAGCTAAATTTTTTTAAACCAATCAAACAAAAGAACCGTCGATTATATTAAAAACAAGGATAGGCCCAGACTAAGCAGTACAATAGAGCAACAACAACCATAAAAGATGGACAACTGTAAATAACGAAAGCAACAAATAACAACAACGACCACCACACAAAGCCAACGCACACTAGCAAGAACAACAGGAAGACAATTGCACAACCAACTAACACTCTAGAAGCTCCACCCCACCCCACCTCTCACTGAGCGACTCATTTCACCATCATCACCAAAGGACGATGCCATCGAGTCAACAAACTATCGTCACTAGCTCGCCAGCCCGATCAAGCTCCTTGTCACTTGCGCCGAGGCAGCGAGGCAAGGTGAGGCAACACGTGCTAGGAAACTAAGCAGGCCTTGTGTTCCGGGATGCGGATAATAATGAGGTAGAAGAATTATTCCTTTCTCTCTTCCACATCAGCAAAAATATTGATTAGCTTGGCTATTATATGTAAGGAGGAGTAGGGAAGAGAATATAAGACATTGTGCCACAGTAATAATAAAAAAGTTTTTATAGATAAATAAAAACAACTATTGTATAGTTTGACTCTTATAACTTGATTTTTAGGTAAACACTTGGCTCTATTATTGACCTTGCTCTTATTTAAGAAACTATTTACTCCTTGTTAGATTGATCTCTAACCTAACTGGACCCAACGGCCCAGTTGGGCTTTTGATTTGCGCCCTGATCGGGGGCGCCCAGCCCACCATGGCTGGAGGGCCCCTGTCACCCTACGCTATAAAAAGAGGTGGGGGCGGCGGCTCTAATCACGAGGTTGACCTGAGCCGATCTCCCCACCGACAAACCCTAAACCCGATCTAAGTGAGGGGCGCAGCCAGTGATGGGAAGTGCCTCCACCGCTGCACTGCGCCGCCGTCGATCTTCACCGCCGGCACCGCATCTTTGACTGATCTTCACCGACCGTCGCTGCCCGTGCGTAGACATCACCAACGAACCTGATGGCGGCCACCGAACCCTCCCCCTCCTTAGTGTCAGGTTCAGCACCATCTCCCTGTCTCTCTCTAGTTCGTTCTACATGTATTAGGATCTACTGCTTCACCTTTTATACCGAATAGGACAAGTCTATGGCTAGATCTATGATCCCTATGATCCAACAGTTGAACATTGGTATCGGAGCTCATCCTTTAGGTATAGGTCTAACTTAAGATGTTTAGATCCAGTGCGGGTCTAAGAAGAAGAAGAGGGTTTCGACCGACAAAGGGTTCGGTTAAACCCTAACTTTGATCCTTTCGGATCTGAGAAAAGAGGAGGGTTCGGATGAACCTTAACCCTAACTGGGTTAAAGAAGAAGCAGGGCTCGTTTTTATGTCAAAATCAAACCCTAAAACCCGAAATCAATTCAGGAAAAAGAAAAAACAGTGCACATCCCTAACCCTAACCCTAACCCTAATCCCCAAATCGGTTGAATAATAACCAAAGAAGGGGAGGGGAAGAGGGAAACCCAAAGGGATTACCTCGCCATCGTGCAGAATGGCACGCGGGGAAAAGAGGGCTGAACCCGGGAGGAGCTGCTCGTCAGAACTAGCCACAGGGGCGCCGTGGCCAGGCCGCTCGACGGCGGCATGCTCACCCGCTGGGGAGCGCGCACGCCGGTGAGGGGGCTGGCGACGGCGCCGGGGGCTCTCTACTCGCTCTCGCCGTCGTTGCTCGTCGCTCGGTGCTGCGATACTGAGGAAAGAAGAGAGAGCGGAGTGAGGCGAAGAGAGAGAAAGGGTTGGGGAGAATGAGCTAGGGTTTCCTCGGGGGCGCGTGGCGTCGGGGTGTTATTCCGAGCGAAACGCTCGCTCGGCCGTCGGATCGGCGCGGACGGCCGAGATCGAACGGGCCAGCGTTGTGGCCTAGGCGGGCGCACATGGCCGAGCGACTTTGCCAGCCCAGGCCCAGGTTGCGGCCTAGGTGCGGGCGGTCGCCGCGCAGAGAGGTGGGCCGGTATGTTTTGCTGGCTGGGCCGAGTAAACAGTAAATATTTATTTCCTGGAAAATGAATAAATGGCTTAAAGAAAATAGAAAAGAGAATTTTCCTGTGGGTAAAATTCATCAAATTGAATGATTTTCCGCTGCGTATTTAAAGATGTAATTTTCATTATTAAATTCAAACCAACGGGAGAATTTAATTTTTAAAAATAAATATGTTTTAATTGATTATAATATTATTATTATTCTGACCAACATTGATTAATGGTAATATTATGATGTTTTGTCTTGCATTAATTCTATTTCTGCCCAACGGTGATGTAGAATTAGTGTAGAGAATAATTGCATGTTTTAATTTTGACCAACGTTGGAACTAAGGCATGCAATTGTCATTGTTATTATTTATGTTCGAATTGTGTTTTCAGGCGGATACAACTTGATGAGTTGTATCAAAGAGATCCCCACTCTAAAAGGTGATAACTATATTGAGTGGAAGAAAAAGATTGACCTAGCTTTCATCCTCGCTGAGGTGGACTGGGTAGTCACCACACCGTGTCCCACAGAGCCTATGGCACCGGTGCAGGAGACAAACGAGGCTGATGCCGCCTGAGCAACCAGAGAGAGGGACTTTGTATCCCAAAGAATGTCCTATGACCTTGAGCATAGGAAATGGGTCACTGCCAACAAGAAGTGTTTGGTTGTGATAAAGAACACGATTGAGCCTGCAATTGTGGGATCAATCCCAGAGTGTGACACCGTCACTGAGTATCTAGAAAGAATAAAGAGTTAGTTCACTGGCTCTTCAAAGACATGCTACCCAGCTCATAAAGCAGCTGGTGACAGAGAGATACTCAGGCAATGGTGGCATTAGAGAGCATATACTAAGGATGAGTCATTTGGCATCCAAGGTAAAACCAATGGATCCGGCTCTCAAGGAGTTCCTTATCCATCTGGTTTTTGCTTCCTTGCCAAAAGAGTTTGACACTTTTATTGTCAACTATAACATACAGCCCGAGAAATGAGACATGGAGAGGCTCATGGCTATGTGTGTGCAAGAGGAGAAGAGAATGAAAGCTGTCAATGGTGGCACTATCAATTATCTGAAAGATAACAAGAAAAAGAATACTAATGCCAACTTCTCCTCAAAGTCAAAGGGAAAGGGTCCCATGCTGCATCAGCCTCAACAAAACAAGTTCACAGTAGAGAAAGATCAATGTCTCCACTGCAAGAAGATGGGATATTATAAGAAAGATTGTCCCGATTACCTAAAGATGATCATGGCAAAGAAAGGTGAGAACATTATTACGTTCATAAATGAATCCCTGTATGTACAGTATTCAAAATCTACTTAGTGGATTGACTCAGGTGCAACTGTTCATGTTGCTAATTCTTTACAGGGATTCCATTCGACGAGGACTACGTAAAGAAGCGAAAGACACGTTAAAGTCGCAAATGGAGTCCAAGCAGAAGTTGAAGCCGTTGGCGATCTTTCTCTAGAGCTAGCTGATGGTTTCAAACTCATACTTAGAGATGTTCTTTATGTTCCCTCGTTACAGAGGAACTTGATTAGTGTGTCATGTTTGGACAATGATGGTTATGATTGCCATTTTGGAAATGACAAATGTAAGATAACATTTAATGATGCATGTGTTGGTCTTGCTATCTTACAGAATGAGCTTTATTTGTTATCACTACGTGATGATGTGAATGTTGTATGCGATGATGGAAACGTTGCGTGCGACAATGTGAATGTATCCTCGTCTGTAGATGTAAATAGAAAATAAAAGAGAGCTCACGATGCGTTGTCGAAATTATGGCACTATCGTTTAGGCCATATTTCGAGGGGGAGAATAGAAAGACTAGTTAAGCATGATATTCTTCCTCCATTAGAGCTCTCAGATTTAGAACAATGCAGAGATTGTATAAAAGGAAAGTATGTAAAGAAAATTAAGAAAGATGTCAAACGAAGCACATGAATTCTATAGATTATTCACACAGACATCTATGGTCCATTTCCTATAAAGAGTGTGGATGGTTATGATTCGTTCATAACATTCACAGATGATTACTTCTATTATGGCTATATTTATCCAATCAAAGAAAGAACAGAAGCATTGGATAAATTTAAGATATTTAAGGCAGAAGTTGAAAACCAACACAATTTAAAGATTAAGATAGTCAGGTCCAACCATGGGAGGGAGTACTACGGTCGTCATACCCCATATGGCCAAGTTCCTGGACCTTTTGCAAGGTTTTTACAGGAGAATGGCATAGTTGCCAAGTATTCAACACCGGGCGAACCTCAACAGAATGGAGTAGCTGAAAGACGCAATCGTACCCTGATGGATATGGTGCGCAGTATGATAAGTTACTCCACCTTACCATTGAGCCTATGGATGGAGGCGTTAAAAACCGCCATTCATATTCTCAATAGAGTACCAAGTAAATCGGTGCCCAAAACACCATATGAGTTGTGGACAGGAAGAGTACCCTCACTTAACCACTTGCGTGTGTGGGGGAGCCCTGCTGAGGCTAAAGTATTTAACCCAAACATTGGGAAGCTAGATCCCAAAATAGTGAGTTGTCATTTCATTGGCTACCCAGAAAAGTCAAAAGGTTTTCATTTCTACTGTCCAGATAGACATACAAAGTTTATGGAAACGAGACACGTTGTCTTCCTAGAGGATGAAATGATGAGGGGGAGCATGGTAGCTCGAGAAATTGACCTTGAAGAGAAGCGGGTGTATGCGCCCACTCCGATGATTCATGAGCCATTTTTCTCACTAATTGATGTCGCATCACCGACATTGCAAGACACTGTGGTGCCAGCACCTGTTGTTATCCCGCCTGTGGCAACAATGAATAATGATGAGGGACCTGTTCTTTAGGATACTATAGAACCAATTGTCACAAATGAGGGGGAGCAACAACAGCCTCAAACAGAAGATGTGCCAAATGTGGAGGCCCCTAGAAGGTCTCAAAGAGTTAGAAAATCAGCTATTCCTGCCGATTATGAAGTGTACAACACTGAGGAATTTCAAATGGAGGATGATCCCACCTTATTTAAAGAAGCCATGAGAAGTGATCATTCATCAAAGTGGCTTAAGGCCATGGAAGATGAAATGAAATCAATGAATACCAATAAAGTTTGGGATTTAGAGATAATTCCTAAAGGAGCCAAAGTAGTAGGCTGTAAATGGGTCTACAAGACAAAGCTTGACTCTCAAGGGAATATAGAGAGATATAAAGTCTGACTCATGGCAAAAGGCTTTACACAAAGAGAAGGGATTGATTACAATGAGACCTTTTCTCCAGTCTCATGTAAGGATTCCTTCAGAATCATAATGGCATTAGTGGCACATTACGATCTAGAATTACATCAGATGGATGTAAAGATGACATTTCTCAACGAAGACTCGGAGAAAAATGTTTACATGACACAACCGAAAGGTTTTGTCATGGAAGGAAAAGAACGAATAGGATGTCGCCTAAAGAAATCCATTTATGGATTAAAACAAGCTTCAAGACAGTGGTACTTGAAGTTTGATCAGACAATAAAGAATTTTGGATTTAAAGAGAATGTTGAGGACAATTGTGTCTATACAAAGTTTAAGAATGGGAAGTTCATCTTCCTTGTCCTGTATGTGGATGATATCTTACTTGCTAGTAGTGATGTTAGTCTACTACTAGAGACAAAGAAGTTTTTGTCCTCAAAGTTTGATATGAAAGATCTTGGTGAAGCTTCGTTCATTCTAGGGATCGAGATTCACCGAGATAGAAGTAAAGGGGTATTAGGACTGACACAAAATGCATACTTAGATAAAATCTTAAAGAAATTCAGTATGCACAAATGTAGTCCCTCACCTGCTCCTATAGTCAAGGGCGACAGATATAGGGATTTTTAATGCCCCAGGAACTAATATGAGATCGATCAAATAAAAGTGGTTCCATATGCTTCAGCTATCGAAAGCTTACAATATGCTCAAGTATGCACGCACCCTGACTTGGCATTTATTACCGGGTTACTTGGCAGATTCCAGAGCAATCCTGGAATAGAACACTGGAAATTGGTAAAGAAAGTCTTGCGCTATTTGCAAGGAACGAAAGGCCTCATGATGACGTATAGGAGATCTGATTCACTCCATATAGTGGGGTATTCAGATTCTGATTATGCGGGAGATGATAGAAAATCTACGTCTGGATATGTATTCACTCTCGCAGGGGGAGCTATTTCATGGAAAAGCTCAAAACAAACCGTCACTACATCGTCCACAATGTATGTCGAGTTTGTAGTGTGTTATGAGGCAACGGGGCAGGTGAACTGGTTAAAGAAGTTCATACCCGGTTTGAAGGTGGTTGACGACATCTATAGACCACTAAAGTTATACTGCGATAATAATCCAGCAGTACAGTATGCTCACAACAATAAGTCAAGTGGTGCTGTCAAACACATTGGCATAAAGTATTATGTTGTGAAAGATAAAGTTCGGGATCAAGTCATAAGTCTTGAGCATATACGTACAGTAAAGATGCTCGTGGATCCGCTTACAAAAGGCTTACCACCCAACATGTTCAGAGAACATGTAGCCAGCATGTGTTTAAGGGAAAGCCTATAATTCCTGGACAAAAGAAGACCCAAAGATAAGTATCTATTTCAGAATAGAGTAGTGTGTTGTAGCTGTTAAATCTATCGGCAATAGACCATGACGATGAGACATGCTCTATGCGCTAATCTGTAATGGAATGAACAAAAGTAAAGAATATGAAAGTGAAAGATGTAAAGAGATCAAGGGAGAGATTGTTAGATTGATCTCTAACCTAACTGGACCCAACGGCCCAGTTAGGCCTTTGATTTGCGCCCTGATCGGGGGCGCCCAGTCCACCATGGCTGGAGGGCCCCTGTCACCCTGCGCTATAAAAAGAGGTGGGGACCGGCGGCTCTAATCACGAGGTTGACCTGAGCCGACCTCCCCACCAACAAACCCTAAACCCGATCTAAGTGAGGGGCGCAGCCAGTGACGAGAAGTGTCTCCACCGCTGCACTGCGCCGCCGTCGATCTTCACCATCGGCACCGCATCTCCGACCGATCTTCACCGACCGTCGCTGCCCGTGCGCAGACATCACCAACGAACCGATGGCGGCCACCGAACCCTCCCCCTCCTCGGTGTCAGGTTCAGCACCATCTCCCTGTCTCTCTCTAGTTCATTCTACATGTATTAGGATCTACTGCTTCACCTTTTATACTGAATAGGACAAGTCTATGGCTAGATCTATGATCCCTATGATCCAACAGTTGAACACTCCTCTCTTCTTTAATTGTAGTGTCACATTATATTCTTTTTCCTTAGTTGACACATTAATTAATGAACATGAAAACCATCTAGTTCTTGGTTCGGAGAGCCCTAAGCACCATGAATTATTTGTATATTTTTTGTTTGACCGGAGTTTAACAACGAAATATCCTGAATTCACAAATTCCATTTAGTTCCGCCTATATATGAACGCTAAAAATGAGGAAACGGATCGAGTTACATTTCATTTTCACTTTCATAGCATCACGATCACCCACTTGCTTATATATTGCTTCATGCAGTGACACAAATCGTCATCGGCGTACGTACCGTACGTCTTGTACGGATGACAAGTAGAACAGCGACGGGTACTACCTGGTACCTATACTAAGCTAAATTTAGTTGGGCAGAAAAGGACTAGATTAATTAGTATAGCTAGTAGTACGACTAGCATAATCAACCACTCGATTTGTAGTAAAACATTTTGACATTTAGAAACCGAAATTATGCAGGACGGCGTCGAGCAGGAGGCCTTCGTGCGCCAGCTTCTGCTCGCCGCCGGCGTCCTCCAGCAGCCACGACTCGATCGCCGACAGTGGCACCTCCCCTTGCCCGGCCGATGTCGTATTCTCCTCGCGCACGAGCAGCAGCTGGTGGCCGGCAGCCACCGGCGCGGCGCGTTTATTGGAGGCGCTGGAGATGGAGCCAGAACACTCCGTCGTTAGCTCGGACGACGACCCCGATACGCTGTCGGCCGCGCCGGGCGTTGCCGGGGCCGGGATGACGGTGCCACCGACGACGACGCAGCTCCTCCCTCTCCCTGCCGCTGGAGCCGCCGCCCACCCGTCCAGCATCATCCTGTCGACGCTGCCCGTGGTGAGCGCGCACGCCTGAGCCCCTGCTGGCCCGGCGGACGCCGCCGACGGCGCCGAGCCCGCGGTGGCCATCCCCGGCGGGCCGGCGGCGGCGTCGACGGAGAGGGCGTCGCTGAGGGCGCGCCTGGCGAGGTCGATGTCGGTCTGCAGCTTGAGCTCCCACTGCCCCTTGGGCGGCGGCAGCGACGAGGCGGCGGCAGTGGAGGCGCGCTGCTGCTGCTGGAGGAGGAGCTTCTTCTTGAGGTGCGTGTTCCAGTAGTTCTTGACGTCGTTGTCGGTGCGGTCGGGCAGGTAGGAGGCGATGGCGGCCCAGCGGTTGCCGAGGAGCGCCTGGAGGTGGACGATGAGCCTGTCCTCCTGGTCGGAGAAGCCGCCCCGGCGGATGCCCGGGCGGAGGTAGTTGGTCCACCGGAGGCGGCAGCTCTTGCTGCACCGCAGCAGCCCTGCATGCACGCAGCAGAGTGAGAACATCGATCAGTCATCAGTGGCTGTGAACTCCCATGCGAGCGTACGACGTCGCGCGAAACGGCCAGTGTGGCAGTGTACCCACCTGTGTTGGCGGGGACTGCGCGCCAGTTGCCGGGGCCGTGCTCCTGGACGTAGGAGACGAGGACGAGGTCCTCCTCGGGCGTCCACGGCCCCTTCTTCACGCCCTCCTTGTCGCAGCACGGCGGCCGCCCCATGGATCGAGATCGATCGGAATCGCCGCCGCGCCGTCTGTCGTCGTCGTCGATGCAATGCCGCCGGCCAACAGCGCCGCCCCCGATGGATCGATGGTGTAGAGAAAAGGAATCAAGACCAAGGTCCCCAGAGGCGTGTGTGTGTCTATGTGTATTTATATCCACGGCCGGGGATCCAACGTGTACACTGCACTGCACGTCTGCCTGCTGTCTGCACAGAGGCAGCACAGAGTATCACTGTAGCTAGCAATGTACTCCGTACTACGTACAGTAGGTGTAGCTGAGCTTTCTTTTTTCTTTTATTTAATCGGGGCGCTGGCCGGGCCAGCCAGTCCTCGACACCTTGACGCTACAGTACCACACGCGGCAGTGGCACAGTAAAGTCAAAGGGTAGAGTGATCACTGCATCTGCATGTGGGGATTGACAGTGAATTGATCAAGTCAGAAAACGAGTCAAAGCTCAGACAACACAGCCACTATGGTATGTTGGATTGATATCCAATTTTAAAGTCGGCCCAACTTTCCAGTTTGACATTCGTATTCTGATTGGGGGCTCTAGCCCACGATGGCTGAAGGATCCTGTCATAGTGCGCAATAAATAGAGGTGGGGTCGGTGACTCAAGTCATGAGTTTCGTCTGAGCCGAGCTCTCCATCGACACATAAACCCTAATCCGATCTAGAGGGCGCGCAGCCAGTGACGGGAAGCACCTCCGCTACCAGTCGCGCCGCCACCGGACAGCGTCACCGGCGACCACAGCACTGCGCCGCCACCCGTCTTCCCCGACCGTCGCTGCCCTAGCGCAGACACCGACTCCATGGCGGACGCGAGCGGATCCTCCTCCACTACGGTGTCAGGTTTGACGCGTCCATCTTCTACCCCTCCCTTTCTCTCGTTCTACTTACTGTTACTGCATTAGTAGACGTTCTATGGTTCATGATTCTATTCAACAAAGTACCCAGCTAGATCTATGCTCCTAGTGATCCTATCGGTTCAACAATGGTATCAAAGCCAGGTTTAGCTATAGATCTAGCTTATCAGTTTAGATCCGTTCGGATCTAAGAAAAGAACAGAGGGTTCGATCCGTTTTTGGATTGAAACCCTAACTCTAATCGGGAAACGAACCCTAACCTCACGGGGAACAAGACAGTGAAACCCTAACCCTAACCAAACCCTAATCTCGATCCTAACCCCATCCCCAACCCTAAATCGGATAGATCCGAGAAAAGAAGAAAGGAAAATCAAAGAAAAGAAAAGGGGAAGGGGAAGAGGCCTACCTCGCCGCCGTACCGTGATGTCGCCTCGTCGGCGCGTGGCCGAGTGCTCGGGAAATGGGCGTCGCGGCCAGGCTGCTCGACGGCGGCGCGTTCACCCGCTGGGGAGCGCGCGCGCCGGTGAGAGGGCCGGTGACGGCGCCGTCATCGTCTCTGAGACAGAGAAGGAGGAGATGGAGGCCGGGTCACATCTAGAGTTTTGGAGGGGATTAGGGCACCACCGCCTAGACCGCTCGACGACGGCGTGCTCACCCGCTGGGGAGCGCGCACGCCGGTGAGGGGACCGGCGACGGCGCCATCACCGCTCGCTCTTGCTTTCGCTCGGTTGCTGTTGTTGCTGCGCCGATGAAGAGAAAGGAGAGCGACGAAGAGAGAGAGAGAGAGCAACGAAGAGAAATGAAGCTAGGGTTACCGGGGAGGCAGCCGCGCACCGGTTTTGGTCTTACGACATCGACGCTCGGCCGTCGGATGAAAACGGATGGCTTAGATTGTTTGGGCTGGAGGCCGGCCTAGGCGGGCGCACGCAGCCGCGCGGCTTTGCCGGCCCAGGCCCAGGTTGCGGCCTGGGTGCGGGCAGCGCGCGCAAGCAGAGTGGACCGAGCTGTTTTGCCGGCTGGGCTCAAGGAACAATGCAGATTTGAGTCAATTTTTGTTTTTCTTTTTCCAGTAAAAGTTTTATTTCCTGGAAAATAGATAAATGGCTTAAAGAAAATAGAAAAGAGAATTTTCCTATGGGTAAAATTCATCAAATTGAATTATTTTCCGCTGCGTATTTAAAGTTGTAATTTTCATTATTAAATTCAAACCAACGGAAGAATTTAATTTTGAAAACATGGATATGTTTTTATCTTATTATAATATTGTTATTATTCTGACCAACGTTGATGGGTTGTATTAAAGAGATCCCCACTCTCAAACGTGATAACTACACGGAGTGGAAGAAAAAGATTGACCTGTCCTTCATCTTGGCTGAGGTGGACTGGGTAGTCACCTCACTGTGTCCCACTGAACCTGTGGCACTGGTGAGGGAGACAAACGAGGCTGATGCCGCTTGGGCAACAAGAGAGAGGGATTTTGCATCCCAAAAGATGTCCTATGACCTTGAGCATAGGAAGTGGGTCACTACCAACAAGAAATGTATGGCTGTGATAAAGAACACGATTGAGCCTGTAATTATGGGCTCAATCCCAGAGTATGACACTGTCACCGAGTACCTCGAAAGAATAAAGAGTCAGTTCACTGGCTCTTTAAAGACATATGCTACCCAGCTGATAAAGCAACTAGTGACAGAGAGGTACTCTAGTAATGGTGGGATAAGAGAGCATATACTAAGGATGAGCAATTTGGCATCCAAGCTAAAACCAATGGATCTGGCTCTTAAGGAAGAGTTCCTCATCCGTCTGATTTTTGCTTCCTTGCCAAAAGAGTTTGACACTTTTGTTGTCAACTACAACATACAGCCCAAGAAATGGGACATGGAGAGGCTCATGGCTATGTGTGTGCAAGAGGAGAGAATGAAAGCTGTCAATGGTGCCACTATCAATTATCTTAAAGACAACAAGAAAAAGAATAATAATGCTAACTCCTCCTCAAAGTCAAAGGGAAAGGGTCATGTCGGGTACCACGAGAAGGGGTCCCCTAAGCAACAATCGAAAAAATCGTTTAGACCTCATCAAAATCAAAGCCAAGAGACAACTATTGGCTAAACCCTGGCCATGTCTGAGGCCACCTACTCTCTGCCTCGCTAGAGGCCTCGCATGAGAGGCCTTGGACGGCCTACCGAATCTCCGCCTCGCTCGGGCCTCGCACGAGAGGCCTCGGACGATCTACCGATTTTCCGGCTCGCTCGAGGCCTCGCGCGAAAGGCCTCGGCCGGGGAACCGATTCCCCGTCTCGCCCAAGGCCCCACGCGTACAACCTCGAATGAGACGTCGATTCTCCGCCTCACTCAAGGCCGGCTCGGCAAAACAACTCCATCGCCTCCGCCTCGACCAACTTCTCGGACAAGATGTCATGTCCGACCGGCACGTTCAACCGTTCCCGCGATATCAGCCGAACGATGGCTCGACACAACGGAGTGGCTGACGAGACGTCAATCACATCGAAGCCATGCCGTCCAGGATAGGACAGGGCAGGGGTTACCGGCCGCTGTGCTCGGTGCTGTGCCTACGACCGGCGCCCGTACTACGCTGTGCTACCTAACCCCTGCTCTAGGAACAACGCGGCATGTGGAGTCAAGTCTGGGTTACTATAGCCTCGGAATCAGTGTACAGGACCAACTGCTCCCTCCACGCCTCGGCAGTCTACTTTAGGGTCTCGGCAACCTCGAGATTCGCGCCTGAGTCCGAGCCCCCCCCCACGACGGCTCGGACTCGGCACCAACTGAGCCTCGGCTCTTCACACAGTCAACGCACAGCAACCAGCACGTCGCTTGCCAGGCCCTGCGTCAAGCTATCACTGGAGCTCCCACGTCGCACAGGATTGGATGTGACCGACGCGTTGCTCCAGCACTTCAAGGGCAGGACCACTCCATCAACCATGCCACCACAGTAATAGGCTATAGGGCTCGGACATGCCACCTCTGTTCGCACGACACCGCGTAGCTAACACATGTATCACCCCTGTCCCCCCTTCAACTATAAAAGGGAGGGATCGGGGCCGTTTCTAAAAGGCCCAAGCGCACGAGATAGATGAACACGTATGGGAGGACAGACTTACTCTCACGCTCGCACACACCCAGGCATAGACGGGTTCATGAGGTAGACGAACACATGCTCGACACTCTATAACGCGCACGCTTCCCCACCGCCTGAGATCAATATCTCAAGCAATCCATGCCACTCCACGTAGAGACCTAGGCCTAGCTCCCTCTCTCGCCCTGCTTGTAACCCCCTACTACAAGCATTTCGATGCAAGGAATACAAGATCGATCTCTCAGACTGGACATAGGGCACCTATTGCCCGAACCAGTTTAAACCTTATCTCTTTGCATCACCATCTGAGATTAGGGGCACGCAGTATATTTTTACTAGTTGGTTGAGGGCCCGCCAGTCCAAAACACCGACAGTTGGTGCGCCAGGAATGGGTTCTACTGCGTGTCATCTTCGTCATCCCGATAAGTCCCGGATGGCAGACCCCATGCGACCACTGCGTCTCGGCATGATAATCTGGTTCGGGAGCCTAGAGTTCATATCTCTAGGACATGAGTACGATATGGTACTCCTCTCACCCAGAGTCCTACTGACCATCGACAACGTCATGCCCCAGCAGCCTAGGCACAGACGGCGCCCGGGCGGCCGCTCCCATCGTGCTCGCCAAGCGTGGCATGGGCGGGACCACCCTGACACCACGCAAGCTCGGGGCGACGTGCCACGCTCCACCGGTATCCCACGCCCAGCTGTTGGCACAAGGTCCCTAGTTGGGGACCTATCTAGCCTGAGCCTGGACAAGGGAAAGACGCCGGTGGCGCACGACGAGGCCCCGTTATCAAGCTCTGCCCCGCCACCTCCTGAGGAGTCGACTTCGGCGGAGCAAAGCCTGGAGATGGCACCATCTCCATACCCCTTCGGGTTGAGAAATGCCATCGCCACCTATGCTTTCGCCTATCCTTCTGCTCACACAGAGCCCTCAGGACGCCACCAATGCTTCGTCCTCGACTTCGGCACCACGACTTCGACCCACACCCACACTGACCCCTCAGATGAGGACGAGGCGTGGGCTAGAACGGACTTCTCTAGACTTCACGACCCTGAAGCCATACGCCGCTTCCTGGCCGCGAGCGACTACTGCTTTGGCTACTCCGACTCTAACGATGAAGGCACTTACGATCCCACTCGTGAGTGCTTCCACGTCAGACTCGGGATGCCAAGCACAGGCGATGAGGACGAGGGTGTAGGCAACCGTTCCCTGCTTCACCAAGGAGTAGGCGATGCCACACCTTCACGCATTGTCCCACCAACAGCGTGGAGCGAGAACCTTGCCCCTAGACAACTTCGACGCCTGGACCTGGAGCAACTCTGTGAGCTTCAAGCCAAGGTCGAACAAGACCGACTCCTTCTGCAGCAGCTCCGAGACACTCTCGAGCAGGAGCAGCAAGGTCACGGTGATGGCGGAGGAGCTCGGCAGAGGGCCTGCGACGTCCACCACTGCATCAACGACGACGAAGGGGGTGAGCAACCCCCAATCTTCAATCGCACTAGCTAGAACGTCGCGGCTGCGGTGATGCTAGTCTGAATGATGCCCGAGCCCTCTACCACGGAGGGGCGATGGGTCCGCGGTGAGCTCTGGGATCTCCTCGAGACCGCCGCGGTGCAGCAGGCCGAGAGTTCTGCCTCCTGACGGCGCGGAGGCGCCTCGGACCTTCCCACGGCACCGCCTCGGCAGGACTAGGAGGCCTCGGTTCATCCCGAGCCCGCTCGGGCACCGACAATCAACAGGGTCCCCTTGCTGCACGACCGCCTTGGCAACCAACACGAGGCGCAGGGCGACCACGAGGCGGTCAGCAGGCGATGGCGACACGATAATGACGGGCCCGCCCGGGGCTACCATCCGCATCAAGGTGGCCGCTACGACAGCGGGGAAGACCGTAGTCCTTCCCCTGAGCTGCCTGGTCCTCGAGTCTTTAGCAGAGCCATCCACACCGCTCATTTTCTGGCCTGGTTCCGACAATCGGCCAACCTCATGAAGTACAGCGGCGAGACCAATCCCAAACTTTGGCTAGCCAATTACCGCCTGGCTTGTCAGCTAGGTGGCACGGACGATGACCTGCTCATCATCCACAACCTCCCGTTGTTCCTATCAGACTCGGCGCGAGCCTGGCTTGAGCATCTCCTTCCCTCATAGATCCACAACTGGCGCGACTTGGTAAGGGTCTTTGTTGGGAACTTTTAGGGCACATACGTGCACCCTGGGAACTCCTAGTTCCTCAAAAGTTGTCGCCAGGGCCCGGACGAGTCTCTTCGAGACTTCATCCGGCGCTTCTCCAAGAAATGCACTGAGTTGCCAAGCGTTGGCGACTCGGAAATCGTCCAGGCTTTCCTCTCTAGCACCACCTGTCGAGACCTGGTCCGAGAATTAGGCCGGAACATGCCAACCTCGGCGGCCGCACTCCTCGACATCGCCACCAACTTCGCCTCGGGCGAAGAAGCCGTTGGGGCCATCTTCCCCGACAACGACACCAAGGGGAAGCGGAGGGACAAGGCCCCCGGGGCCTCGGCTCCCCACCTCAACAAGAAAAAGAAGAAGGGTCACCAGGGGAAGCAGGAAGTCCTCGAGGCCGGCCTAGTCGTGGCCGCAGAGCACAAAAATCCCTAAGGCCTTAGAGGCCCTGGGCTCTTCGACGATATGCTTAAGAAACCCTGCCCTTACCACCAGGGCCCGGTGAAGCATGCCCTCAAAGAGTGCACCATGCTCCGGCGTTACTATGCCAAGCTCGGGCTCCCCGACGACGATGCTAGGAAGAGGGGCGCCGGCGATAAGGACGACAACAAGGACAACGGATTCCCCAAAGTGCACAATGCCTTTATGATCTTCGACAGGCCTTCAGCGTGCCTCACGGCATGCCAGCGAAAGAGGGAGCGCCGGGAGGTCTTCTCGGTAAAGGCGGCTGCTCCCCGGTACCTCAACTGGTCTCGGGAGGCGATCACCTTTGATCGGGACGACCATCCCGATTATGTCCCGAACCCCGGGCAGTACCCACTTGTCGTCGACCCCATTATCGGTAACACCCGGCTCACTAAGGTATTGATGGACGGAGACAGCGGCCTCAACATCCTCTATGCCAACACCCTAGAGCTCCTGGAGCTCGACCAGTCGTGACTCCAGGGTGGCGCCACGCATTTCCATGGCATTGTGCCGGGGAAACGCACGCGTTCCCTCCGGCGCGTTGACCTACCCGTCTACTTCGGTACTCCCTCCAACTACCGCAAGGAGGTCCTCACCTTCGAGGTGGTTGGGTTCAAGGGAACTTACCACGCCATCCTAGGGTGGCCGTGCTACGCCAAGTTCATGGCGGTCCCCAACTACACGTACGTCAAGCTCAAGATGCCGAGCCCCAATGGCGTCACCACTATCGAGTCCACATATGAACATGCATACGACTGTGACGTCGAGTGCATTGAGTATGCCGAGGCTATCATAGAGGCCGAGACCCTCATCGTCAACCTCGACCAACTCGGTAGCGAGGCGCCCGACTCCAAGCGTTGCGCCGGGACTTTCGAGCCCGCGGAGGCCGTCAAGCTTGTCCCCGTTGACCCCACCTGCCCCGACGATTGGGCGCTGAGGATTAGCGCCACCCTCGACATCAAATAGGAAGCCATGCTCGTTGACTTTCTCCGCGTGAATGCCGACATGTTCGCATGGAGTCCCTCGGACATGCCGAGCATACCAAGGGAGGTCGCCGAGCACGCCTTAGACATCCGGGCTGGCTCTAGGCCAGTGAAGCAGCTCCTGCGCCGATTCGATGAGGAAAAGCGCAGGGCCATTGGTGAGGAGGTGCAGAAGCTTTTGGCGACTGGATTCATCAAAGAAGTATCCCACCCGGAGTGGTTAGCTAATCCTATATTAGTTAAGAAGAAAAATGGGAAGTGGAGAATGTGTGTAGACTACACCGGTCTAAACAAAGCATGTCCAAAAGTCCCTTTCCCATTGCCCCGAATCGACCAAATCATCGACTCCACTGCGGGATGTGAAACCTTATCCTTCCTTAATGCGTATTTCGGTTACCATCAGATCAAGATGAAAGAGTCCGACCAGCTCGCGACTTCTTTCATCACACCATTTGACTTGTACTGCTACGTGACTATGCCGTTCGGCCTCAGAAATGCGGGGGCCACATACCAGCGGTGCATGACCCATGTCTTTGGCGAGCACATTAGGAAGACCATCGAGGCCTACGTAGATGACATCGTGGTCAAGTCTAGGAAGGCCAGTGATCTCGTCAGTGACTTGGAAATAGCCTTCAGATGCCTCAGGGAAAAGGGCATCAAGCTTAACCCCGAAAAGTGTGTCTTTGGGGTCCCCCGAGGCATGCTTTTAGGATTTATAGTCTCGGAACGCGGCATCGAAGCCAACCCGGAGAAGGTCTCGGCCATGACCAACATGGGGTCGATCCGAGACCTCAAAGGAGTATAGAGGGTTATGGGATGCCTTGCGGCCCTGAGCCGCTTCATCTCGCGCCTTGGCGAAAAAGGCTTGCCTCTGTACCGCCTTTTGAGGAAATCAGAACGCTTTTCTTGGACCCCCGATGTAACACCCTAGGTGTTATGGTTGCACTAAAACACTTGCATCACATGAGCATGTGCATCATCATCTCATTCATAAGCATCATACCATGATGAATGTATCATTTCATGTGTGTTTCTATTTGGATTGTTTGGTTCTATGATAGCAATTGTGTGTGCTCATGTGTGGTCTATGCAAATGGGTGTAAAATGTCCTCTTAAACAACTTAGCTACACTTAGAATGTCATTAGCAACAATGTTCATGTTGACCATATTGCCTAATTACACTTCCAAGTAATAGCTTGACCTGTGTTGACCCTAGAGCTCTTATCTTTGACTGTTTAAAAAGTACAACTTAGAGTGTTTGCATGTCTGAGCAATCTAAAGAAAAGTTGTAGCAAATTTTATAAGGAACAAAAGTTGTTTTATGACCAACTCATGAAAATGTGCACAACATGCTCAAAAAGGTCCCACAAGTCAGAATTGGGGTTGGATTCAACACTTAGAAATTTTCTAATCTGGATGTTGATTTTCAGTTTCTTGTACCATTGTTTGGAGCCTTGTATCTCCCTAACCAGGCCGAACCAGCTCAAGCTCCAATTGGAAAAGTTGTAGTCCTCACTTGGATCTCCAACTTTGTCAACTACGCCATGCGCTAGATCATCACAGGTTAGGAGATATGGAGCGTTGAACTTGCGCTGTCAGTCGGTCAATTGGGGCTCTGATGGCGTTCGGGTTCAGGCCGAGTGGCCGACCGCCATTAGGCCGCGGCGGCCAAGTGGCGGTCGTACGACGGCGCTGCCCCTACAAGTCAGGCCATCGCGGCCACGATGACGCCACGCGCCCGTTGGCTCACCTATTTGCTTTGCCGTCTCCAGTTCGCCTCGCCATTCGCTCCGAGGCACAGCACCGCGCCTCCGCCGTCATTGCCGAGCGCATCGCCGTCGCATATCACCCTCGCCGTTGCGTCATTGCTCACTCCAGCTAGTCCACAACTCCACCGTCATCCTCTGTAGCTCATCCACCTCGCCTTTGAGCCTAAGAGTCAAGGTAGAGGCCGTATTCATTCTTCTCCGTGGTAGAGCGCCATTGCCGCCAAGAGCTCCGTCGAGTTCCCGCGCGTTCGCCACCGCGTCTCGCCTCGCTCCATCTCACCCATAGCTCCGCCTTGAGCTCCTCTATCCCGTCATCATCTCCGTGCAGCCACCCAACCCTAGTGAGGCCACGTTAGGCATTTCCGCCATGGTAGAGGTTCGTCGGAGTTAGAGCTCGCCGTGGCCGACCGCCACCGGAGTCCTCTCACTCCTTTACCTTACTTCCTCTAGCTTCCCTGCAAGATCTTGAAGCTCGTACCGAGCTTAGCCACGCCTTACATGGCCAGCTTTCATCGGAGCGCCGCCGTGCGCCATGGCTGACGCACCTAGAGGGCGGTAGAGCTTAGGTGTAGGAGGTCAATAGATGCGGGAGGTCTAGGCAGACACGCCGGTGCCCTTGGTTTCGCCGGAGGAGTAGCCGCCGGTGAGGTAGCGCCGATCCGCATCGCCGGAGAGCCGCCTCCCCTGTTTTCAGTAGCTGACCGGCGGGGTCCACTGATCCGCGGGTCCCGCGTGTCAGTGACCCAGATCTAGAAAGCTAGTGCATTTGTTCAGATTTTCATGCTATTTTGTGAATTTTGTATCTCCAAATTGGTAGATCCAAATGGAGTGATTCTAATTTTGGTAGAATCATAGTGAAGCCTAGTATTTAGGAAAAATATGACATGAGCACTTGAAGTGGAAGTTTTGGATGAATTAAATTGAAACTTGGAATGTGTTTTTGAATGCATGCAAACTTGTTTAAATTATATCTTAAGTTTCTGTGCTCCAAAAATTATAAAATTTTGTGGGTGAGCTCTTCTTGATTAGTAGAAGCTCTGGTAAAAATTTTAGAGTCAGTGCATGTATGGTTTTTGATTTATAGATTTTCCTTTTATCATTGGATGATCCTTGTGGGAATTTTAGTAAATTATTTATGAATCCAATGACCATGAAAATTGTTTGAGGATGTCCTAGTGCCTTAAGGATGCTAGGAAAAATATAAAATATGTTTCTTGACACTTCTCACTAGGGTTTCCTATTTATGTCATTTTAAACCTTTATGCCTTGTCATTTTTGTGTAGGATGTTATACTTGTTCAAATGATGTGAAATTTATTTAATAGCTTATTGAAGACATGTATAAGATACTGTGATTTTTGTGGAATTTTCTGTACAATTTGGGCATGTGTTTATTAATTAACCTCACTATCTAAATAAATTAATAAAGGTATGAAAAGAATTTATTTAGGAAGGGCCACTATGTTTGATTGTGTTCATTTGATGTATATTAACTGTTGGTAACATTGGTTGTACTCATGGTGCTATTCGTGTATGTAATGAAATAGTATTTTCACTATAATTCTATGATAGTGACCTTCTGGACAGATTTGAGAGTTAAGCAGTTTAACTGGTGAATTTGATGTTTGCTGAGAAAGTGGTCAATGACAAAGTTGTAGGAAACTTGTTTATATAGCTTGTGTCAAAAGTTCAAGACATTTGGCCTAGTAGTTTGAGAGTTATGTCAGTTGGAAGGCAGCACTCCCAACTGCCTGCTCTCTGGAATTCACGGACAGTTTTGCACGATCAGTCTGGGTGACCTAGTCTGAGTTTGAATTAGACTTTGGTGATTAAACAAAAGTTGTAGACAATTTTATAAGCTTTCCAGAAAGTCTTAAATCATGGTATTTGGATCTGTAGAACTCTAGTTATAGATCAAACTTGTAGCTACTATTTGCAGCCTAAAAACTGTTGAGTGCAGTGAATGACTTGTTTGCTTTATATGAGTTGACGAGATGATTTAGATGCTAGGCTAATTTAGATAAATTGATAGTTGCAGGTGCTAGACCTCTTACTGAAGATGAACAACTTTATCTTAGGTTATTAGAACTTGGTGAGTGTGCCGCTCTTGTTTTCTAAAAGAGATATGCACCTACTCGGTAAAATTGATGTTAATCTTGTATCATTATGTCTTTCATACGTCCATTCATACATGGCTGTACATTTCATCATCACCTTCCATCTCTTGTGCATGCATGATTCTTATACTATGCATATGCATGCAATAGGTGTTTCGGAGGGAGTCACGCTTCTGGAATTCGAGCAAGTACTTTCGGAGGAACAGCAGCAAGCTCAGGAGCAGGAGGTGCAGGCCCCCGAAGAAGGAGCCGACGAAGAAGTTCTTAAGTGTCCCGATCACCAACCTTCATCTTTTCTGAAAGGCAAGCCTCGGAGCATTATAAGTCTCCTATGTTTTAAAAATGGTTACCTTTAGTATCTTTAATGGTGATGCATTAAGTGATAGGAACTGGATGCAAACTCTTGTTGCATATATATCTATTCCTTGTCTAGTAAACGTACCCTGAATCCTATTTAGGTCCAGGAGCGAATCAAAGCTTAGCCTTGCTTAGACTGATAAAATTCAGGTGATTTCCTATCACCTGCAAGTTAGGATGATGTCTGGTCATGGTTGGTTATATTTGCTATCGTGAAAAATAACCATGTGTTAATAATGAATTGTGACCGGGCGGGATGTCGATAGAGAAGCAACAAGGCAAGGAGGTCTTGGGTGTGGATCTATCCCCGTCTGTGTCGGTTAAGGACCGATTCGCTGTATGTCCTCATGTCATATTGAACGCATGCCTATCACTTAGTTGGCCGGATAACTCATTCTGACCGCGAAGCCGAGTAGCTCAACTCAGGCCGAGAACCGAAAAGTGAAACTACGCACCCTGGAGGTAGTAAGGATGTGCGGGGAGCCATTGGTGTAAGTCCTAGGTGAGATTGACCACCTGGCAGAGTGGACTCCCTGAGGGTGAGGGGCTGGGCGGACCTGCAATTCCTGAGTTGTACCAAAGGTGACCCGAGGAAACCACTGATCAGGTTGATTGGGTTTGTGTTAGGAATACCCCTCCAGCTGGATAGGAATCGATTCGAATCGCCGTCTCTCCTGGATAGTGAGAACTTGACTGAGCAGCGACAACGTAGATGCACTTAATGGAACTTGATGGTTAAATCGATGATGATGATACAACATTATACCGGATATGGTTACTAATGTTTGGAGTTAAATCAATTGTTTGCTCTAGTACAGGTGCTAATCTAGTTGATAGGTTCAATTGGATAAAATGTTGCTTATTAATAATGTAAATTATGCTCTCATATCACTAAAGCTTTTATGCAAAATGGTTGTCAAGCAAGATCCACCGATAAAGCCTTGCATACTCCTTGGTGTCAGTTATTTCTATTTTACGATGGGTAAGTCTTGCTGAGTACATCCTCGTACTCAGGGTTTATTCACCCTTGTTGCAGATGACGTGCTCTATAACGGCTACTACAAGTATTGTCTCCACCCTGCGGGGGATGAAGACTAGATCATGGGCATGATCATCTATGTTATCTTATCTTACTACTTTTGCTTGATATGACTATGGAACTGGCTTGTATTTGAACTAAGTGTGTGTGATGGTCTCAAACTACTTTGCTTCCGCTATTTGTGAACTCATTTTGTAATAACTATGTGTACTCTGATGTATGAGGTACTTGGGAACTACTTGTGAAATGGATGTAACATGTGGCTTGTTATGTTAAATTACTGTGATCTTGGTTGTATGCAAGTTGGTTTGAAATCCTTCATGGTTTCAGTTGACTACCGGGTTTATATGGGTTCAAGTATGACGGTTTGATCACTCCGGTGATTGCTTTCATACTTGTGCTCTTATAAATTGGTCAGTTCTGTTACAGCTAGCATCAGAGCTAGATTCAACATTAAACATGTCATATGTGTATTTAAAACAAAGGTTTTTGTTTGCGAAAATCAGTTTGGACAACTTATAGCTACTTATATATTGGTGTGTTCAAATCTGAAATTTTACTTAAGTGTGCCAATGGTCATATCCTCTATGCCCAAATAAGGACTTTTAGGTGGCTTATTTAAGTAATGACTTTGGGGGGTAATTGCTTGCATTCTATTTCGTCGTTCATACGGCGTGCTATTGTATGGATGCCATCCGCTTAGGTGGTAATGTATGGATCAATTGCCTCTACGCCCAGGTAAAGTGAGTTGTGAGAGCATGACCGTCCAACTATCGGTCTAGGGGAGAGTTAGTTGTGGTTACCGGAATGTTTACATGTTGCACACATGTACATATGAAGGTACTTAATTGTGGGTGTATCAATCGGGTAGCTTTGGATACCGAAGTATATATATCCGGGGATGTATATATGGAGAGTATCTTAGTTTACTGCTTTCATTGCGTGCTTATTTCTTTTGTTGGGATGGGCTGCAATGAAATTTTCTGTAGGTACACTAACAACGCAATGTGTAGCTCGACTAGATACGTATATGAGAGAACATATGTATGCCACCGTCTATGAATGTTAAATTTTTCTTAAGATTCGTGAGGACGTACGGAATGTGCATACATCATGTTTACTCATGCCATTACATTTTTGCATCACTCCCTCCCTTATCTTTAATCATTCCGTTATATATTTCTCATCCTTTAAGATAATCCTCCCACACCCAAATTGCAACATCACCACAGATGGCCGCACCAACACTACCGCCCAAGAGCAGCACATTCCTTCATGTGTTTGGCACCCCAACCCTGTTGTGGAGGGTGCTACATTCAGTAGGATATACGGAGCCGCCTCGTTATACTTAGATGTAATCTCTGAAACTTGCATGTTGGCTCCATGTGGATGTGAGCTTTAAATAAAAGTCCAGCTTTGATGTTGGCAAAAATTTAGCATGTAAGCGTATGCATCACATGAATGTGCGGAGTAAAGTCATGGCGATGTTATGAGGATGAGTTATTGTGCCTTTGTTTATTGTATGAAATTAATCTCTCCAATAAGTTCAGTTTGGCATAATTCTACAATCCTTCTACAATGTATCTGACATCGTCCATCATTACTCATAAATGCACTTCTGCAGATGTCGCGCAATCTGCATTCAGGCCATGCTAGAGGTAGTGGTGATGATGATCTTCCACCGCCACCACCACCCACACCGTCTGATCTGTTGGCCATGCTCGTGGAAGGTCAGCGTGTGTTGGGGGACGCTATGCGTACCCTGGCCCAGCATCAAGCACAGGGCCGCAATCAACGACAAGGACCAGAGCCCAACCAGTTTAGTGATTTCAAAGAATTCCAAGATACCAAGCCACCCATATTCAAGGAAGCTGAAGAGTCGCTCCAGGCAGAAGAGTGGCTAAACACGCTTGAGCACAAGTTTCGTTTGCTCAGAGTGATGGAGCAGATGAAGGCGGAGTATGCTTCGCATCAGTTACAAGGACTAGCAGGTATTTGGTGGTGTCATTATAGGTCCACCTTACCTGAGAATGTCCAGATCACTTGGAATCAATTCCAGGAGACTTTCAAGAGTCATTATATTCCTCCCGGGTTGATGGCTATAAAGCACAATGAGTTTATGAAGCTGGTGCAAGGCACCAAGACACTCACTGAATATCTTTATGCCTTCAATCATCTGGCAAGGTATGCTCCAGAATTCATTGATTCAGAAGCAAAGAGGATTCCCAGCTTTAAGAGAGGGCTTAGTCCCAAACTGATGAAGTCCATGGGGAACAACAAGAGTGTCACTTTCAATGAGTTCATAAGCGATGCTCTCACTCAAGAGAATAACAATAATGTCTATGCTGCTTCCAAAAACTGCAAGAGGGTCTTTGAGGTAGGTGTCTCTTAGGCTAAAGCTCCAGTAGCGAAGACTCAGTTTCGCCCACCGACTATAGCCGTTAGGTACCGGCGGCCATAGAAGAAGAATCAGGCAAAGACTGGTTTCAAGAAGGCATTTACTGTACCTCTTCCAAAGGGCACCATAGGACCAGGAAATTCTTTTGTTCCGCCAGCTAATAGGCCCTGCTGGAATTGTGGCAGGACAGGTCATTGGTCCAAGAATTGTCCATATCCTTAGAAGAACAATCAGAAGCAAGGGAATTCTGGTGCTCGTCAAGGACATGTTAACTACACCAATGTGACTGAGATACCCTCTAGAGAGGTGGTTACTGCGGGTAAGTTTCTTATGAATCAACATCCTGCAGTTGTACTATTCGATTCTAGTGCTTCGCATTCATTCATGAGTCTAGCTTTTGCATCAAAGTACAATCAGGAGGTAATTACACTCTCCACGGGGAGTTATTGCATTAGTGTAGCTGGAAGTAGTATTTCTACCAATCAGATAGTGCAGGCTGTGAGTATTGAAATAGGGGGACGAGTGTATACGTCAGATCTAGTAATTTTGCCAGGGCTAGGTATAGATGTAATCTTGGGAATGAAGTGGATGAGCTGTCATGGAGTACTCATCGACACTTCCACTAGGGTGTTATGTTAAGAGATCCTATTAACAAGGAGGCTTTCCTAGTGCCACTTCCCAGAGACCTGGAACTCCACAACACTGCTAATGCCCTCCAGGCCCCGAGAATAGAGGACGTTCTAGTAGTGTGAATTTCTAGATGTATTTCCTGATGATTTACCTGGTTTACCGCCGGATCGAGATATAGAATTCAAGATCGAGTTAGTGCCGGGAACTGCACCTATTTCTAGAAGGCCTTATAGGATGCCGCCCAATGAGTTAGCAGAGCTTAAAGTTCAGTTACAAGATCTGTTAGAGAAAGGTCTTATCCGACCTAGTGCTTCTCCCTAGAGTTGTCCTGCTATATATGTGAAGAAGAAGGATAAGTCATTGCGCATGTGTGTGGATTATCGTCCACTCAATGTTGTGACCATCAAGAATAAGTACCCATTGCCTCGCATTGATATTCTATTTGATCAGTTGTCTAAGGAAAAGGTATTCTCCAAAATTGATTTGAGGTCTGGTTATCATAAGATAAAAATTAGACCGGAGGATGTGCCTAAAACTGCTTTCTCCACCAGATATGGGTTGTATGAGTATCTTGTTATGTCTTTTGGCTTGACCAATGCTCCTGCATACTTCGTATATCTAATGAATTCTGTATTCATGGAGGAACTGGACAAGTTTGTAGTTGTCTTCATTGATGACATCTTGATCTTTTCCACAAATGCCGAAGAACATGCCGAGCATCTGAGAGTTGTTTTATCCAGGCTATGAGAACATAAGCTTTATGCCAAGTTCAGTAAATGTGAGTTTTGGCTTAAGAAAGTACCTTTCTTAGGTCATGTGTTGTCCGATGAAGGGATTTCGGTTGATCTGTCTAAGGTGCAAGAAGTCATGGATTGGAAAGCACCAACTTCAGTGCATGAGGTTAGAAGTTTCCTTGGTTTGGCTGGATATTATTGTCGATTCATCCCGGATTTCTCTAAGGTAGCCAAGCCCATGACCAGGTTGCTTCAAAAAGATGTAAAATTTGTTTGGACTCCAGAGTGTGAGACTGCTTTTTGCACTTTAAGGACCTTGTTGACATCAGCTCCTGTGTTGGCACAACCAGATATCGAAAAACCTTTTGATGTGTTTTGTGATGCATCAGGTACCGGTTTAGGATGTGTCCTTATGCAGGAAGGCCAGGTTATTGCTTATGCCTCACGTCAGTTAAGGAAGCATGAAGCCAATTATCCGACTCATGATCTTGAGTTAGCTGTTGTTGTTCATGCTTTGAAGATTTGGAGGCATTACCTGCTCAGTAACATGTGCCATATCTATACCGATCATAAAAGTCTCAAGTATATCTTCACTCAACCAGAATTGAACATGAGGCAGAGAAGATGTCTAGAGTTGATTAAAGATTATAACTTAGAAGTTCATTATCATCCGGGTAAAGCAAATGTTGTTGCTAATGCTTTGAGTAGAAAATCTCATTGCCATTCTCTCTTGGAATCAAATTATCATTTGGTACATCTGTTACATCCTGCTGTGTTGCACAGTATTACCCTTAGTTGCTCTCTGGAAAGTAAAATCATCGAGCTTCAGAAAACCGATGTGGGTGTGTTCCATATCAAAAGGAAGATGAAGGAACAAGAGACAAAACACTTTCGTGTTGATGAGAAGGGTGTTCTATGGTTTAAGGATAGACTTGTAGTACCGAAGGACAAAGAGCTTAGAAACCAAATCTTAGAAGAAGCTCACTCATCCAAGTTATCTATTCACCCGGGAAGTAGCAAAATGTATCAAGATTTGAAATCTCGCTTTTGGTGGACCAAGATGAAGAAAGAAATCGCAGCTTATATTGCAAGGTGCGACAATTGTTGTAGAGTCAAAGCAATTCACATGAAGCCTGCTGGACTTCTCCAACCATTGTCTATACCAGGATGGAAATGGGAAGAGATTAGTATGGATTTCATTGTTGGACTTCCCCCTACCCAAAAGAATTTTAATTCCATATGGGTAATAGTGGATCGTTTAACAAAGTCTGCTCATTTCATACCAGTTAGAGTTGACTATCGACCAAGTGACTATGCTGAATTATATTTTAATCAGATAGTACATCTCCATGGTGTTCCTAGAACCATTGTATCTGATAGAGGACCTTAGTTCACCGCTCGTTTTTGGGAACATTTGCACAAGATGATAGGGACCAACTTAGTTAGAAGTTCTGCTTATCATCCACAAACCTCCGGACAGACGGAGCAAGTGAATCAAATATTGGAAGACATGTTGAGAGCTTGTGTCATATCATCCAAAGGTTCGTGGGATAAGTGGTTACCCTTGGCTGAATTTTCCTATAATAATAGTTATCAAGAAAGTATCAAGATGGCCCCGTTCGAAGCGTTGTATGGTCGCAAGTGTAGAACTCCTTTGAACTGGGTTGAATCTGGAGAAAGGAGATATTACGGCATTGATTTCATTGAAGAGGCTGAACAACAAGTCCGTACTATCCAAAAACATATGAAAGCCGCTCAAGCTAGGCAGAAAAGCTATGCGGATAAAAGAAGAAAGCCCATTGAGTTTGAGGTAGGTGATCATGTTTATCTGAAAGTATCACCGATGAAAGGTGTGCAGCGATTCGGAGTAAAGAGGAAGCTTGCACCTAGGTATGTAGGCCCATATCCGATCATAGAGAAGAGTGGGAATGTAGCTTATAAGATAGAGTTACCTTATGAGATGAGAGCTATCTTCAATGTTTTTCATGTCTCTCAATTGAAGAAATGTCTCCGTGTTCCTGAAGAAAGAGTTTCACTTAGAAATATCAAGTTGAAATCAGATCTATCCTATGAAGAAAGGCCAGTGCGGGTTATTGATACAAGGGAGAGAGTAACCTGAAACTATGTGGTCAAGTTTTACAAGGTTATGTGGAGTAACCAAGGTAGTGAGAGCGATGCAACGTGGGAACGGGAAGATTATTTGAAGGATGTATACCCTACCTTTTATTCAAAATGGTACGCTTTTCAAATCTCGAGGCGAGATTTTAATAAGGGGGGAGGGCTGTAACACCCTAGGTGTTATGGTTGCACTAAAACACTTGCATCACATGAGCATGTGCATCATCATCTCATTCATAAGCATCATACCATGATGAATGTATCATTTCATGTGTGTTTCTATTTGGATTGTTTGGTTCTATGATAGCAATTGTGTGTGCTCATGTGTGGTCTATGCAAATGGGTGTCAAATGTCCTCTTAAACAACTTAGCTACACTTAGAATGTCATTAGCAACAATGTTCATGTTGACCATATTGCCTAATTACACTACCAAGTAATAGCTTGACTTGTGTTGACCCTAGAGCTCTTATCTTTGACTGTTTAAAAAGTACAACTTAGAGTGTTTGCATGTCTGAGCAATCTAAAGCAAAGTTGTAGCAAATTTTATAAGAAACAAAAGTTTTTTATGACCAACTCATGAAAATGTGCACAACATGCTCAAAAAGTCTCACAAGTCAGAATTGGGGTTGGATTCAACACTTAGAAATTTTCAAAGTCTGGATGTTGATTTTCAGTTTCTTGTACCATTGTTTGGAGCCTTGTATCTCCCTAACCAGACCGAACCAGCTCGAGCTCCAATTGGAAAAGTTGTAGTCCTCACTTGGATCTCCAACTTTGTCAACTACGCCATGCGCTAGATCATCACAGGTTAGGAGATATGGAGCGTTGAACTTGCGTTGGTAGTCGGTCGATTGGGGCTCTGATGGCGTTCGGGTTCAGGCCGAGTGGCCGACCACCATCAGGCCGCGGCGGCCAAGTGGTGGCCGTACGCCGGTGCTGCCCCTGCAGGTCAGGCCATCGTGGCCACGATGATGCCACGCGCCTATTGGCTCACCTATTTGCTTCGCCGTCTCTAGTTCGCCTTACCATTCGCTCTGAGGCACAGCACCGTGCCTCCGCCGTCGTTGCCGAGCGCGTCGCCATCGCATATCACCCTTGCTGTTGCGTCATTGCTCACTCCAGCTAGTCCACAACTCCACCGCCATCCTCTATAGCTCATCCACCTCGCCTTTGAGCCTGAGAGTCAAGGTAGAGGCCGTATTCCTTCTTCTCCATGGCAGAGCACCATTGCCGCCAAGAGCTCCGTCGAGTTCCCGCGCGTTCGCCACCGTGTCTCACCTCGCTCCATCTCACCCATAGCTCCGCCTTGAGCTCCTCTATCCCGTCATCATCTCCGTGCAGCCACCCAACCCTAGTGAGGCCGCGTTAGGCATTTCCGCCATGGCAGAGGTTCGTCAGAGTTAGAGCTCGCCGTGGCCGACCGCCACCGGAGTCCTCTCACTCCTTTACCTTACTTCCTCTAGCTTCCCCATGACATCTTGAAGCTCGTACCGAGCTTAGCCACGCCTTACATGGCCGGCTTTCATCGGAGCACCGCCGTGCGCCGTGGCCGTGCCGCCATGCGCCATGGCCGATAGAGGGCGGTAGAGCTTAGGTGTAGGAGGTCAATAGATGCGGGAGGTCTAGGCGGACACGCCGGTGCCCTTGGTTTCATCGGAGGAGTAGCCGCCAGTGAGGTAGCGCCGATCCGCGTCGCCGGAGAGCCGCCTCCCCTATTTTCAGTCACTGACCGGTGGGGTCCACTGATCCGCGGGTCCCGCGTGTCAGTGGCCCAGATCCAGAAAGCTAGTGCATTTGTTCAGATTTTGATGCTATTTTGTGAATTTTGTATCTCCAAATTGGTAGATCCAAATGGAGTGCTTCTAATTTTGGTAGAATCACAGTGAAGCCTAGTATTTAGGAAAAATATGACATGAGCACTTGAAGTGGAAGTTTTGGATGAATTAAATTGAAACTTGGAATGTGTTTTTGAATGCATGCAAACTTGTTTAAATTATATCTTGAGTTTCTGTGCTCCAAAAATTATAAAATTTTGTGAGTGAGCTCTTCTTGATTAGTAGAAGCTCTGGTAAAACTTTTAGAGTCAGTGCATGTATGGTTTTTGATTTATAGATTTTCCTTTTATCATTGGATGATCCTTGTGGGAATTTTAGTAAATTATTTATGAATCCAATGACCATGAAAATTGTTTGAGGATGTCCTAGTGCCTTAAGGATTCTAGGAAAAATATAAAATCTATTGCTTGACACTTTTTACTAGGGTTTCCTATTTATGCCATTTTAAGCCTTTATGCCTTGTCATTTTTGTGTAGGATGTTATACTTGTTCAAATGATGTGAAATTTATGTAGTAGCTTATTGAAGACATGTATAAGCTACTGTAATTTTTGTGGAATTTTCTGTACACTTTGGACATGTGCTTATTAATTAACCTCACTATCTAAATAAATTAATAAAGGTATGAAAAGAATTTATTTAGGAAGGGCCACTATGTTTGCTTGTGTTCATTTGATGTATATTAACTGTTGGTAACATTGGTTGTACTCATGGTGCTATTCGTGTATGTAATGAAATAGTATTTTCACTATAATTCTATGATAGTGACCTTCTGGACAGATTTGAGAGTTAAGCAGTTTAACTGGTGAATTTGATGTTTGCTGAGAAAGTGGTCAATGACAAAGTTGTAGGAAACTTGTTTATATAGCTTGTGTCAAAAGTTCAAGACATTTGGCCTAGTAGTTTGAGAGTTATGTCAGTTGGAAGGCAGCACTCTCAACTGCATCACACCTGGGAGTTAGGGGTCGAACACAAGAAAAACAAATAAAACAAGGGGAACAGGACTCACCCTCGACCTTTCCCTTCCAGACCATAGCCTCGGTCCAGGAGGCCTTGGCCACCTTGAGGGCCTCTGCCAGGGAGCCTTTCGTCAGTAGGTGCGCACCCTGCTCCGCCCCCAGCTGCCCAGCAAAGGCCTTGGCAGAGGCCGTCGCTTCTTCAGCCCGAGACCAAAAGGCATCCCGATCGCCGGCCACCCGGGTCAGCTCCTCCTCTAGCTCCTTGACCCGCGCCGCCAAAGAGGCGACCTGCTCCTGAGCCGTGGCTGCCTCTGCCTTCATATCGGCATTGCGGAGGCGGAGGTCCTCCACCTCCGCGCTCTGCGCCGATAGAAGCTCGTTGGCGTCAGCGAGCAAGCCCTTCTGCCGCTGGAGCTGGTCCCAGACGTCCCTCTCCCATCAGAGGAACAATGACTTCCCAAGGGACCGGGTCTCGAGCTCCTAGATAGGCAAAACAGAGGTCATTCACTACAAGAAAACTCGGAAAAAGACGACACCACATGAGAAAGGAAGGCGTGAACCTAGGCGACCCCGGGCAGGTTGTCGGCCACGACGAACAGCGCTATCCATAGTGACCGCTCCGCCAGCTGGCGGTATTGCTCGAAGGTATCCCAGCGCCCGCCCTCGGCCACGTCCTCGAGGGCAAACAGAGGCTCCCTCTCAGGGTCGTCCCGGCTCTGCCACAGGACACGCGGGTGATCCCACCAGCAGGGCTCGGGTCGTACCTGCACGAGGGCTGAGCTTCCCTCACCCGAGGTCAGAGCCGGCTGCACCATAGTGCCAGCCACCTCAGCGTCGACCACCTCCTTCGCTCAAGAAGTATCATCGGAGGAGATCGAATGGACCTCCACTTCCCGGGCGCTCTCCTGCAACGGCGGCGGGCCTTGGGCCAGCGGCGGCATTAAGGCTTGCCCCGCCTCCACCTCCACTTCCTGGGCCGCCGGCTTTGCCGCACTCACACCGCCTCCCGCCACCCCAGCCTCGGCGGTCTCAGGGGCACCGGTCCCCGCCACCCCGGCCTCGGTGGTCTCGTGGGCTTCGGTCCCCGCCACATCAGCCTCAGCGGTCCTGGGCGCCCCGGCCTCTGTCGCCTTGGCCTCGGAAGTCTGGGGGGCCTCTGTCTCGCCCTCGGTGGCCTCGGCAACTGGGCGCGCCTTAGTCCATCTGACTCGTGGGCCTCGGCCTCGCGGGGCATAGGCGTTTCCTCCCTCGCTCGCTCCGTGGCCGCCCCGGTAACCTCCCCCTGGGCGACCAGCTCCTTCAGGTCGGCCCTTGTCGACGTCCTATCATGCTGTGCGGCAGCCTGTGCCTCCACCACCTGATGAGCGGTGGAGCCCATGCTCACCTTGAGTGACTTAAGCGGCGCCAAGGCAGGCACCTCCGCCTTATGCTTCCGGCTGAAGGCAAAACACCCACTTGGTTAGCATATGACCATAAAGCGAGCGGGAAATGATGCAAACTCCGCTGAAAAAACACTCACCTCGAGCAGGGGTGCAACCGCTTCAGCACTGCGACCCGCCTCTACAACGGTGATGGCGGCGGCTATGGCATGGCCTCCGTATCCACTAGTGCCAACCGGCCCTCACCGGACTCCGGCACCCCTCGGTCCTCTGCGGGGGCAGTTGCGTCGCCCCCGCCGCCACTTGCTCCACCTCCACCGTCGAGCCCACTGGGCTGACGACGTGTTTTCCCAACGCCCACGCCTCAGGCGTGTCGGCCTCGGCCCCAGGGCGGGCGATCGCTGGCCCCGAGGCATCCTCTCCTCCTCCTCTTGGGAGCACCGGGCTGCTCGCCGACACCCCAGGCGCCGTCTCCCCGACGTCAGGGAGATGGTCCAGGGGACCCTGCCCCCTCTCGCTCTCGTCATCTCCATCCAAAGCATCCGTCGACAGTGACAGCAACGGAGACAACTCCACCGGGAGACCGTCCTGCCTCTGCTGCTGGCGGCGCTTCTCCAGTCCCTCACGCGCAAGGATCTTCCTCGTACGCTTTGCTTCCTTGGTGTCCTTCCGCCTCTTCTGCACCTCGGCGTGCGCCCGGTTCATCGCCCGCCGCGCTGCGTCCTCGGGCAGTGGGGAGGCTCACACATCCCTCATCCCCTGTAGGAACGGCAAACACGGGTAAGGGAACAGGAAATGGTGAGGAACAGGGAGGCCTCAGGGGCTACAGTGGTGCGTGACTTACTAGGGAGAGGTACCCCCGCGACGGGCGCATCACGATGGGGGTCAGGCCACCGCTCCTCAGCTTCGCCTCCACCATCTCCCTTACCCGACAAAGAATCTCCTCGTCGGAGAGGGCAGAGGTGAACATCCGGATGCCCTCGATTGGCTCATCCGGTCTCATCTCGAATAGGCGCCGCCGCCGAGCCATCAGCGGCAGCACCCTCCGGCGGTGGAAGGCAGCCACAACCACAGCCGCCATAAGGCAGCGGCTCCGCATCCTCTCCAGCCCCTCTAGGAGTGGCTGCAACTTGGGCTAATCCTCCTTCGGGACCCCATACTTCCACTTCTCCGGACAGCTCTCCACGATCTACCCGGTGTAGGGGGGAAGTCCGTCGTCGTTGTTGCGGAGATAGAACCAGCTGGTGTACCAGCGACGATTGGTTGACGCGAGCTGGGCCAGGATGTAAAGGTGCTGACGGTCCTGGCGCACTTGGAGAGTGCAGCCGTCGGCCCTCACCGCCTTCCTCGTGCTCGATGTGCCTGTCAGCTTGGTGGTATGCCCCGCCCGGAAGAGGTGGAGCCATAGCTCCCAATGGGGAGCAATCCCCAGGTACCCCTCACAGACGACGACGAAGATGGCCGCCTGCGCGATGGAGTTGGGGTTGAAGTTGTGGAGCTCCACGCCGTAGTAGTGCAGGAGCGCCCGCATGAACCGGCCCGCCGGCAGGCCGAGGCCACGCTTGTGAAAGGACACGAAGCTCACAACGTAGCCATCGCGTGGCCTCGGCTCCGGCTCGACCGACGGAGCAATCCACTCCGGCCTGTTGGGGTTGGTAACCGGACGGAGAAGGCCATCATCGACAAGCGACTGGAGCGTCTCCACAGATACATCGGACTAACCCCAAGGGTCCGCCTCAATGACAACGGCACCAACCATGGGTGCGATGGAGAATACGACTACGGCGGTGAGCCTCTCTCGCTCTCTCTACCTCGCCCTTCTCTCTTCTTCTCCCCGGAGCTCTCTGTTCCTAGCAACAGCTCAAGGGCGGCAAAGGCAGATGCAGGCAAGGTAAGGAAGGGAGGGGCGAGGCTCATTGCGTATTTATGCAGGAAGAAAGCAAAATGGGCGGGCAACAAAATCGGGAAAGTTTCCCTCAGATCCGGCACAGTTAATCCAGATCCGATTTAACCGCCCACGCACCCACCTTTTCCTTATTTTACGCGTGAACAGTTACGTCCCATCCGCTGACAGGGCGTTCAACCACCCTGAGAAAACCACCTCAAAAGGCGCGCCTGCCGTTGTCAAACCGATGGAGAGGGGAATATCCCCACCCGATTCCTTTCAGACGAAGGAACTGGGCACCGAGCCCGTTATGGTCCAGGGGTTCAAAGGCTGGGCCTCCAAAGGTTTTGACAGCCGCCTCAGGGCAATAGAGTCAGGGATGACTACGGGCGAGCCCATACGGGGCCGAGGCCTAAGCAAGCGAAATGCTTGGGACGCCCCAAGTCGTGTCCGAGACCGGCAGGGAGGTCTCCGAATGGGATCCCACCGTAGGGAAGCACCGAGCCACCGGGGCCCATCGAACGGCCCCGGCACCCAATAGAGAAGCCCACTGGTACTCTTGGAGTGCGTCTCTGGACCGCTAGCTGACCCCTATCAAATGGGGCACGCGCCTCCACTCGGACTTACCCGATAACAGCTCACCGGAAGTGTCATCCGCTCGTGCCCACCGAGGGTAGCCTGGCATATTCCACCCCTCCTTCCAAACAAAAAGGATGTGCAAGGGTCATACAAAAAGCCAGGGGAACCCCTGATGGCCCTCTCGCTCCGTACAGAGGCTAGGGGGCTCTTCCTGCAACCTTGCCGAGACCCGGCGACCCAGGCTCGCACTCGAGGGGGCTCGGCAAACAACCCCTCCTTCCGAACGAAAAGGATGCGCGAGGGTCGCACAAAAAGCCAGGGAACCCCTGATAGCCCTCTCGCTCCATGCAGAGGCTAGGGGCTCTTCCTACAACCTTGCCGAGACCCAGCGACCCAGACTCGCACTCGAGGGGGCTCGGCAAACAACCCCTCTGTCCAAATGAAAAGGACGCGCGTGGGTCACACAAAAAGCCAGGGGAACCCCTAACGGCCCTCTCGCTCCGTGCGAAGGCTAGGGGGCTCTTCCTGCAACCTTGCCAAGACCCAGCGACCCAGGCTCACACTCGAGGGGGCTCAACAAACAACCCCTCCGTCCGAACGAAAAGGATGCGTGAGGGTTGCACAAAAAGCTAGGGGAACCCCTGACTGCCCTCTCGCTCCGTGCGGAGGCTCGGGGGCTCTTCCTGCACCCAGGACGAAGACAAGCGACCCAAGCTCGCACTCAAAGGCTCAGAAAAATGCGATAAAGGGCATCGAGCCCGTTATGGTCTAGGGGTTTGAAGGCTGGGCCCCCGAGGGTTTCGACAGCCGCCCCAGGGCAGCAGAGTCAGGGACAACTATGGGCGAGCCTGCGCATGGCCAAGGCCCGAGCAAACGATCGCTCGAGACGCCCTAAGTCATGTCCGAGACCGGCAGGGAGGTCTCCGAATGGGATTCCACCGTAGGGAGCCACCGAGCCACTGGGGCCCATCGAACGGCCCTGTCACCCACTAGAGAAGCTCTCTAGTACTCTTGGAGTGCGCCTCTGGACCGCTAGCCGACCCCTATCGAATGGGGCACGAGCCTCCACTCGGACTTACCCGATAACAGCTCACTAGAGGTGTCACCGCTCGCGCCCACCGAGGGTAGCGTGCCGTCCTCCATCCCTCCTTCCAAACGAAAAGGATGCGTGAGGGCCGCACAAAAAAGATAGGGAAACTCCTGATCGACCTCTTGCTCCGCGCAGAGGCTAGGGGGCTCTTCCTGCAACTGATCCGAGGCCCAGCGACCCAAACTCGCACTCATGGGCTCGGCAAACGCAATTAACCCCTCGCACGACGTAAGAAAAGTCCTTGGGGGAATAAATCCACTCCCCCAGGGCCTCGGGGGCTACACCCAGCGGGTGCGCTCACGCGCACCCACCGAGGCCTCAAGTATGAAACACCACCCCGCCAGGAGCTGCTGTGAGCCGAGTCTTATCAAAACCTCAAGAAGAGCGCTCGCACTCTCCCTAAGGCTCGAGGGCTACTGTCGGGTACCACGAGAAGGGGTCCCCTAAGCAACAATCGAAAAAATTGCTTAGACCCCGTCAAAATCAAAGCCAAGAGACAACTATTGGCTAAACCCCGGCCATGTCCGAGGCCACCTACTCTCCACCTCGCTAGAGGCCTCACACGAGAGGACTTGGATGGCCTACCGAATCTCCGCCTCGCTCGGGGCCTCGCACGAGAGGCCTCGGATGATCTATCGATTTTTCACCTCGCTCGAGGCCTCACGCAAAAGGCCTCGGCCAGGGAACCGATTCCCCGTCTCGCCCGAGGCCCCGCGCGTACAGCCTCGGATGAGACGCTGATTCTCCACCTCGCTCAAGGCCGGCTCGGCAAAACAACTCTGTCGCCTCCGCCTCGACCAACTTCTCGGACAAGATGTCACGTCCGACTGGCGCGTTCAACCACTCCCGCGATATCAGTCGAACGACGGCTCGACACAGCAGAGTGGATGACGAGACGCCAGTCACATCGAAGCCATGCCATCCAGGACAGGACAGGGCAGGGGTTATCGGCTGCTGTGCTCGGTGCTGTGCCCACGACCGGCGCCCGTACTACGCTGTGCTACCTAACCCCTGCTCCAGGAACAATGCGGCATGTGGAGTCAAGTCTGGGTTACTATAGCCTTGGAATCAGTGTACAGGACCAACTGCTCCCTCCACGCCTCGGCAGTCTACTTCAGGGTCTCGGCAACCTTGGGATTCGCGCCCACCGAGCCCCCCCCACGACGGCTCGGCCTCGGCACCAATTGAGCCTGTCAACGCACAGCAACCAGCACATCGCTTGCCAGGCCCAGCGTCAAGCTATCACTGGAGCTCCCACGTCGCACAGGATCGGATGTGACCGGCGCGTTGCTCCAGCACTTCAAGGGCAGGACCACTCCATCAACCATGCCGCCATAGTAACAGGCTACAGGGCTCGGACATGCCACCTCTGTTCGCACGACACCGCGTAGCTAACACATGTATCACCCCTGTCCCCCCCTTCAACTATAAAAGGGAGGGATTGGGGTCGTTTCTAAAAGGCCCAAGCGCATGAGATAGACGAACACGTATAGGAGGACAGACTTACTCTCACGCTCGCACACACCCAGGCATAGACGGGTTCATGAGGTAGACGAACACACGCTCGACTCTCTGTAACGCGCACGCTTCCCCACCGCCTGAGATCAACATCTCAAGCAATCCATGCCACTCCACGTAGAGACCTGGGACTAGCTCCCTCTCTCGCCCTGCTTGTAACCCCCTACTACGAGCATTTCGGTGCAAGGAATACAAGATCGATCTCTCAGACTGGACGTAGGGCACCTATTGCCCGAACCAGTATAAACCTCGTCTCTTTGCATCACCATCCGGGATTAGGGGCACGCAGTACATTTTTACTAGTTGGTTGAGGGCCCGCCGGTCCAAAACACCGACAGGTCCCATGCTGCATCAGCCTCAGCAGAACAAGTTCACAGTAGAGAAAGACCAGTGTCTCTATTGCAAGAAGACGGGACATTATAAGAAAGATTATCCCGATTACTTAAAGATGATCATGGTAAAGAAAGGTAAGAACATTATTACGTTCATAAATGAATCCCTGTATGTACAATATTCAAAATCTACTTGGTGGATTGACTCAGGTGCAACTGTTCATGTTGCTAATTCTTTACAGGGATTCCGTTCGACGAGGACTACGCAAAGAAGCGAAAGACACATTAGAGTTGCAAATGGAGTCCGAGCAGATGTTGAAGCCGTTGATGATCTTTCTCTAGAGCTTGTTGATGGTTTCACACTTTTACTTAGAGATGTACTATATGTTCCCTCTCTATAGAGAAACTTGATTAGTGTTTCATGCTTGGACAATGATAGATATGATTGCCATTTTGGAAATGGCAAATGTAACATTTAATAATGCATGTGTTGGTCTTGCAATCTTACAAAATGAGCTTTATTCATTATCACTACGTGATGATGTGAATGTTGTATGCGATGATGGGAACGTTGTGTGCGACAATGAGAATGTATCCTCGTCTGCGGATGTAAACAGAAAACGAAAGAAAGCTCACGATACGTTGTCGAAATTATGGCACTGTCGTTTATGCCATATTTCAAGGAGGAGAATAGAAACACTAGTTAAGAATGATATTCTTCCTTCATTAGAGCTCTCAGATTTAGAACAATGCAGAGAATGCATAAAAGGAAAGTATGTAAAGAAAATTAAAAAAGATGTCAAACGAAGCGTAGAAATTTTACAGATTATTCACACAGACATCTGTGGTCCGTTTCCTATAAAGAGTGTTGATGGTTATGATTCGTTCATAACATTCGCAAATGATTACTCCCGTTATAGCTATATTTATCCAATCAAAGAAAGAACAGAAGCATTGGATAAATTTAAGATATTTAAGGCATAAGTTGAAAACCAACATAATTTAAAGATTAAGATAGTCAGGTCCAACCGTGGGGGAGAGTACTACGGTCGGCATACCCCATATGGCCAAGTTCCTGGACCTTTTGCAAGGTTCTTACAGGAGAATGGCATAGTAGCCTAGTATTCTATACCGGGCGAACCTCAGCAAAATAGAGTAGCTGAAAGGCGCAATCGTACCCTGATAGATATGGTGCACGGTATGATAAGTTACTCCACCTTACCGTTGAGCCTGTGGATGGAGGCATTAAAAACCGCCATTCATATTCTCAATAGAGTACCAAGTAAGTCGGTGCCCAAAACACCGTATGAGTTGTGGACATAAAGAGTACCCTCACTAAACCACTTACGTGTGGGGGGGAGATGATAGGAAATTCATATCTGGATTTGTATTCACTCTCGCAGGGGGAGCTATTTTATGAAAAAGCTCAAAGCAAACCGTCACTACATCGTCCACAATGTATGCCGAGTTTGTAGCGTGTTATGAGGCAATAGGGCAGGTGAACTGGTTAAAGAAGTTCATACCCGGGTTGAAGGTGGTTGACGATATCCATAGACCACTTAAGTTATACTGCGATAATAATCCGGCAGTACAGTATGCTCACAACAATAAGTCAAGTGGTGCTGCCAAACACATTGACATAAAGTATTATGTTGTGAAAGATAAAGTCCGGGATCATGTCATAAGTCTTGAGCATATAAGTACCGAAAAGATGCTCGCGGATCCACTTACAAAAGGCTTACCACCCAACGTGTTCAGAGAACATGTAGCTGGCATGGCTTTAAGGGAAAGTCTATAATTCCTGGACGAAAAAGGCCCAAAGTTAAGTATTTTTTGCAGAACAGAGCGGTGTGTTGTAGCAATTAAATCTATCGCCAATTGACCATGACGATGAAATATGCTCTATACGCTAATCTGTAATGGAATGAACAAAAGTACATGATATAAAATTAAAAGATGGTATGAGATTAAAGGGGAGATTGTTAGATTGATCTCCAATCCCAAACTGGGCCCAACAGCCCAGTTGGGCCTTTTATCCGCGCCCTGATCGGGGGCGCCTAGCCCACTATGGCTGGAGGGCCCCTGTCACACTGCGTAATAAATAGAGGTGGGGGCCGGCGGCTCAAGTCACGAGTTTCGCCTGAGCCGAGCTCCCCACCGACACCTAAACTCTAATCCAATCTAGAGGGCGCGCAGCCAGTGATGGGAAGGACCTCCGCTACCAGTTGCGCCGCCACCGGACAGCGTCACCGGCGACCACTGCACTGCGCCGCCACCGGTCTTCCCCGACCGTCGCTGCCCTATCGCAAACATCGACTCCATGGCGGACGCGAGCGAATCCTCCTCCACTGACACGTCCATCTCCTACCCCTCCATTTCTCTCGTTCTACTTATTGTTACTGCATTAGTAGACGTTCTAGGGTTCATGATTCTATTCAATAGCAAGTATTTGGCTAGATGTATGCTCCTATCGGTTCAACATGGTCTAGATTGGCTGGTGAACATCATCGTCCGATACACACTAGCAGTACGTAGCACCATTACTCTTTCTGTCATCTTTATTTCATCCAATATTACTTGTAGTTGACTACTACTGGCGGCTCAAATGCAAATCGGTCGCCCTCGTCCCCGAAATAGTTAGCGTGCACCGATCGATTACGTTGAGCAAGTCGTATATTACTCTAAGCTTGCTTGCAACTGATGATAGATAGCAATGGAGCCACGCATGTTGGTTTCCTCAAAGATTGCTTGCACGCATCAAAAATGACGCGCGCTCGGCTGTGCATGGAAGGGTCATCACAGATACGACATTATATAATACTATATATGATATGTATATACTCCCTGCATCCACTTTTAGTACGCGTTCTAGGGTTTGAAAATGTCAAACAATATAAGTTTGTTCAATAATTAGTCAAATTATATACATGTTTGATGTATCTTGTACATGTACTAAAAACAAAAGGAGGTCGTAGCACTATGACTGACTTATTAGAGCGTCCGTAGTGTGCTCATTTACCCCGGTTCTGTAGCCCGGTCCTATACATTGCGCATGTCACTCCTATACTCCAAAACAAAGAACCAGCTCCTATAGATGGAAACTGCTCCCATCAAATAAAATATATTATTCTCTCTCCCAATCTTGTCTACTCCCTTTGAGACATTGCAACTATAATAGGGAATGTAGCATTCTTTTTTCTTGTTGTGGGCCCACACCTCAATGATGATGCCGTTCCTATACACTGATATTTTGAACAAAGTAAGCATGCTTCTATTGTCCTGGTTCGTTTGACTGATAAATAATGATTGAAAGTACTGTTGGCTAATTTATTGTGAGAGAAAAATACTACTCGTTGGCTAAAAAAGTATGTCTTATAAGTCAAACGATCAGGGCGTATATAGAACCAAGTGTGCTCCTATATACTGCTGGTGCCACACAAGGCGTAACATCATATCAGTTGGCCGATGAAATACTAGGTAGCTCGTTGGCATTGGCAATTGACGATTGCTCCATCTCCATCGCGTGATCCCGAAACGTCACTCACCGCACCATTCCATGCATGAAAGCTCAGATTTTTCAGGGGCTGCCAGTTAATACCATGCATTTCGAGCCGTCGCGGGCGTCCCATTTTGACTTGGCGCTCGGCGTCTGCACGCAAACGCAAATTTGATGCGTCCGAGTCGTCAAGTCTCCAGCTCCAGGACTGGATCATCCAGCTCTCTCCTTGTCTCTCACTCCACCACCACACACAAGCAAGCGTGGTTGTTACTATACTTATCAGCACTGCCATTTGATCACCTCTTAATGTGGCCTCATAGATCTCGATCGCAAAGATGCAATTAGCCAGGGGATCTGATTGTGGAGGGATCGGAGTAGGTAGGCAGGGAGTACTACTCGTATACGTAACGATTATGCGTGCCTGATGCACTGGTACCCTAGGCGGCAGCCCCCCCCCCCCCCCCCCCCCCCCCCCCCCCCCCCCCCCAACCCACCCACAGTACATTGGTTCAACAGAATTGGTTCAACAGAAGAAGAAGAAGCAATCAACTTAGGCCCTGTTTAGATCCCACCCAAAAACCAAAAATTCTCAAGATTCCCTGTCACATCAAATCTTGCGGCATATGCATGGAGCATTAAATGTAGGTAAAAAGAATAACTAATTGCACAGTTTGCCTGTAATTGGCGAGACGAATCTTTTAAGCCTAAATAGTTCATAATTGGACAATTTTTGCCAAATACAAATGAAAGTGCTACAGTAACCAAAAGCCAAAAAATTTTCGGAGCTAAACGCGCTCTTAAAGGCTCGTATCCGAGCAACCAACCAGCGCTGCAGATCGGAGAAGGCTGACCGGGTCAGCCGGCGACGGGTCCAGGCGACTGGTGACCTAGCTAGCTAGCTCTCGCGATCGACGCTAATTAATGTGGGTGCCACCGGACCGGAGCGGAGGATGGCATGGCACGTCAACTTGGCCCGCGCAACGCCACCGACGACGGCAAGGATGGCCGGATGGGCACGCACGCCGATCCCCCACCGGCCACCGGCCGTGGGCGCGTGGCGCAGCAGTCCCCGGCGAAACTCGAGATCATATTAATGGTCACGACGCACGACCAAAATGATGAACCTTGCTTGTACGTCGTACCCGCCATGTCCTTTTGTGCAATCCGTTAGCTGTTACTACCACTACTGCTATCACGGTTTCTTAACTACAGTACTAAGCAGCGAGCTAAAGAGGCACAGACCATGCACGTGGCAGCAGCGGCAACGAGCATGTGCCATTTTCTCCTCCGTCGAAAGGAGTTGGTGTCGATCGTCGTCGTCTCAGGGCTCTGAGGCTCAGGGACGAGATGACGAAGCAAAGCAAAGTACGGTCGCAGTTGCAAGCGGAGCACGGTACTGTACAATCTGCATTCTGCACTGTGCCTGCTACGGATTAAGCAGTGCTCAGATGTCGCGTGCTTGGAAGGAAGATGAACGACGAAACGGCACGCGAGAAGAGCGCCACGCTCCCCTCCAGCTGCGACTCACCTAGGGCCAGTGGGATACGTCAGGTCAATAGGACGATAGGTCACCCGCATCACGGAATTCATCACAAAGTCCTCTTGCAACTTAATGCAACAGCGACCTCGCCATCAAAGCCGTCCTTCCGGTCAGCCTGGCACACAGGCAACATGGCCTAATGAACATGGCAGACGCCCCAGAGAGGCATCCAATGCAAAAACGGCCCCTGATGTTTCGGTTAAACCACCTTGCGACGTCCTGTAGACACACTCGAGCCACATTTTTTTTTCCAAGGCAAAATCTAGAATTGCATTTTTTTTTGAACCGAGTGAGTACATCCGTGCGCTCTTTGTGTCTTTACGGATATAACCATTAACCAGTGGTTTCCATGAGAATTTACTATATATCATGTCATAAATGTTGTGCTCAAATTCTTAATATGTCATCTGCAGAAAGCCAGAAAGTAACGTTCAAGTACAGCACTGCTTTCCTGACCCCACTTTTCATCTGTGACAAGTTGGTAACTGTAGCAGTACTATGAACCTATGGTACTTCAAGCCATATATTCTGACTGAGACCATATCTTCAATTGGTCAACAAATCTACGGTGGGTGTGTTTGTCGTCTTTAGGTCAAAAGTAAATAGCGGTATTAATTAATACCAGCAGACACGTTGTACCATGAAATGAAGGAAAATAGAAAGTTTCTGATGAGGCACAAAGAAGCTTGAACACTTCTCTTGGAAATGATTTTGTGAAGTGAACAAGTCAGAAAGAAGTCAGATCTAGACTATAGGCAGAGTTAATGACTGGATCAACTAATTAGGATAGCAATTTGGCCTCTTTCCCTAAGAAAATCATAATATATTTCAAGCAAGCTAGCTACTAGCTTGCTGGCAAGTTAATGAATGCATACATCATATCAGATGGTAGCTTACAATTCACCAGAATTTCATTCTAACACCACAAAAATGGGAAAGGCCAGTAACCATGCATGAAGTAAATGTGTACACTGACAGAATCATGAAGGCAGTGAAGGAAGAGGCAGAGAGCGTGTTAACTGAGAGATTAACCAGACCAGTAAGGATATTTGCCTGAAAGAAGAAGACACTCAAGTTTCAGTTCAATTAACCTGGCAAATCGAACAACTCTCAAATAAATGCACAGTGAAGTTTAATTACTTGACAATGTCCATTTTCTAGTAATAAAGAAAGCAAGCAATGATCTTACCAGAAGGAATGAACCAAGCATATTTTGATTGAATGCATCTTCAAGAACCAAGTTCTTTTTATATGAGGCGAACCCAGCTAATGTGAGGATAGATAAAACCTGCATTGGATAATCAGTCAGCATGAACAGTGAAGCTAATGTGAAGCATGAACAGAAATACTAGACCAAACAACTAAAGAAAAAAACCAGACAAACCCATTGTTGGTAAACTCTTAGGAAAGCAGGTTCATTTACTTGGGTAAGTAGTAAATTTTGTGTCTTTGCAAACCCCCATGCTACTATTCAAGGGTCTGATGATATGGCAAAGTTGCTCCCAAATCATAAAACAGTAACATTAGCAGGCAAAGCAATAAATAGAATGGAATTTTGAACCATTCCGTGCACATTATATCAAGTGGAAACATGTAAGACATACTGACTGAAAGATTACAAAATATTTAAAGCATATAAGACTGCATCTAATAATTTGCCCCTAACGCCTTGGCTTACTTTGGCCTCATTACAGGTTAATTTGTAGGCATTGTCAGATAAAGTGCATATTGTTAAAGAAAAGTCCAATATTTGTCCGCTGCTTAACAAATACAAACACTACCAAGATGTTAAAGAAAAGACCAACCTGGTGTGCTAATTAATGTATACTATAATTGCACGAAAGAACATAGAAAAGAACAATACCTGAAAATTCTGGCCAAAAACAAGCATAACATAAGCGAAGTTGCACTGCAAAATGAATGTTTTGATCAAGTTTCAAGCTATATGTATTGATTTCCAATTCAATCTAAAGACTGAGCAGAAAAAAGGTTAAGCATTAAAATTTATTTACTGCAAATTTAAATGCTATAACTCATTTTACACTGTATCCAGCCTAATAATAAGCATTAAAGTTTCCTGACTAAAATAATTGTCATTCAATGTTAAGACCACAATATTCAGCTCCACGAACCATAAAATTGCTATAGCAACTTTTAAAAACATTCTCCAAGCATTATTGATTTCATGCTAGAGTAAAAAGTTAATCAAAATTAGTATCTTACCATTCGCCGAGAAACTCTCTCAATATAGCTATCAAAGATGATTGCCAAAATCCTATAAACATGACGTTTGAGCAAATCTTAATAATCAGAAAATATTCAAAACAACAATCAAGCATGTCGTCGTTGTTTCAATGTTTCTTACCAAAAAGATGCCGCAAGAACCCAGATTTGCATGACTTGAATGTTCCTGTTCTTGCCCTTTGAACTAGTGTCAACGAACAGATAGAAACCCAAAGAAACACCAATTAGAAACATACCCCAGTATCCTGCCATGTGAGGGTATCCATTAGTGGAATGCATATTTTTACAGCAATCTTAAAATACAATGCACGCAAATTTATGGCATGCAACTACTAAAAGGGAGCGATAGCTAACGGTAATTAGTGTGTGTACTTAAGCTTAGTAAGATAAAAAGAAACTATGTGTAGCATACATAAATAGGGTAAAAGAAATAGAAAAAAGATTAGTAAGATGCATGTGCAAGACCTGCATTTATGCCTGCATCTTCATGCTAAGAAGGTTGAACGGCTGTATGTTTCTCAGCAGCAGCAGCAACAACAACAACAATAACATAGCCTTTCAGTCCCAAGCAAATTGGGGTAGGCTAGAGTTGAAACCCACCAAGAGCCCCAAGTCACGGTTCAGCCACTTCAATAGCTACTTTCCAAGTACCCATATTCAAACATAGATCACTAGGTATATCCCAAGCTTTCAAATATCTTTTTATTGTTTCCCCAATGTCAATTTCGGTCTTCCTCTACCTCTCCTCATATTATTAGCTTGGCTTAGGACTCCACAATGCACTGGTGCCTCTAGAGGTCTCCTTTGGACATGGCCAAACCACCTCAACCGATGTTTGACAGCTTTTCTTCAATTGGTGCTACCTCTAGGCGATTACGTATATCATCGTTCCGAACTCGGTCCATTCTTGTGTGACCGCAAATCCATCGCTAACATACGCATTTCTGCAACACTCAGTTGTTGAACATGTCGAATCTTTGTAGGCCAACATTCTGCTCCATACAACATAGCCGGTCTAATCGCCGGTCTATAGAACTTGCCTTTTAGCTTTTGTGGTACCCTCTTGTCACAGAGAATGCCAGAAGCTTGTCGCGCACTTGATCCACCCTGCTTTGATTCTATGGCTAACGTCCACATCAATATCTCCATCCCTCTGTAGCATCGATCCCAGATACCGAAAGGTATCCTTTTTAGGCACTACTTGACCTTCCAAACTCACATCTCCCTCCTCCTGTACAACTCCGCCAAAGTCGCATCTCATGTATTCGGTTTTAGTTCTACTCAATCTAAAACCTTTAGACTCAAGGGTCTGCCGCCATAACTCTAGTTTCCTATTTACTCTCGCCTGGCTTTCGTCCACTAACACTACATCAACGAACAACATACACCAAGGGGTATCCCCTTGTATGTTCCTGGTAACCTCATCCATTAACAAAACAAGAGATACGGACTTAAAACTGACCCTTGATGAAGTCCAATTTTAATCGAAAAGTAATCTGTGTTACCATCGTTTGTTCGAACACTAGTCACAACATTGTTGTACATGTCCTTGATGAGAATCACGTACTTTGATGGGACTTTATTTTTGTCCAAAGACCACATAACATTTCTTGGTATCTTATCATAAGCCTTCTCTAAGTCAATGAAAACCAAGTGGAGGGTCTTCTTCTGCTCTCTAAACCACTCCATAACATGTCTTATTAAGAAGATTGCTTTTGTGGTTGACCTTCCGGGCATGAAACCAAATGGTTTGTTGATATCTGCGTCGTTCCTCGCAGGCGCTGCTCGATGACTCTCCCATAACTTCATAGTGTGGCTCATCAACTTAATTTTCCGATAATTAGTACAACTTTGGATATCTCCCTTGTTCTTGTAGATTGATACCAATATGCTTCTTCTCCACTCCTCAGGCATCTTGTTCGATCGAAAGATATTGTTGAACATCTTGGTTAGCCATACTATAGCTATATCCCCTAGACATCTCCACACCTTAATTGGGATACCATCAGGGCCCATCGCTTTGCCTTCTTTCATCCTTTTCAAGGCTTCTCTGACCTCCGATTCTTGAATCCTCCGCACAAAGCGTCTGTTAATGTCATCAAACGAGTCGTCCAACTAAACGGTGGTGTTCTCGTTCTCACCATTGAACAATTTATCAAAATACTCTTGTCATCTATGTCTGATCTCATCCTCCTTCACCAAGAGCTGCTCCCTCTCATCCTTTATGCACTTGACTTGGTTGAAGTCCCCTGTCTTCCTATCACGAGCCCTAACCATCCTATAAATGTCATTCTCTCCTTCCTTCGTACTCAAACGTCGGTAAAGGTCCTCATAGGCCCGCCCCTTTGCCTCACTCACCGCTCGTTTTGCATTCTTCTTAAAAAAAAAACGAGCGGTGAGTGAGGCAAAGGGGCGGGCCTATGCATCTTGTATGTTTCTCAGCATTTCAGAAAATAAATGACAAACTACGTAGAACTGTATTTTTTTACCAAGGATGCTATAAATGCCCTCCTTATTCTGGCTGATTATATCAGCACTTCTTTTATCAGAAATGAGGTACTCGTTCAATCCAGAAGATAGCCAAATCTGATATCCTGAAACCAAAAACAGAGACAAATCTTTAATAAAAATATTTTAGCAATGTAAAGTCCATCTAAGCAAACTGGAGAAATCTGTACCAGCAAGGATAAGCAGACCAACTAATCCACAATGTTTTGGATGAATCCTGACAATGGATGTAAGGATAGAAACAGCTGCGAGGGTGAAAAAGAAGTTCCAATGAACACCATATTCTCCTACATGGACCTACAAGATAAAAAAAAACAGTAGTGTCTTCAAATATGGAATTACTATTAGTAACTTCTCTACCACGCCAGGAAAATTGATATCCAATCACACCACTCAGTATTACTGAAAAGCAAATATGTTGTGGACTTTGTGGTACATAGGGCTTCAGTGTCCAGAAAAGAGGAAATGGAGCATCGTAAATCATATCATAATATAGATCATTGAGGAAAATCAAACTAAACAATTGCATGAATGGCATGCCTAAACAAAGAAGTTGCACACCAGTGTATGTGTCAGTTATAATAAATCGCCGAAATAAGTAAATAGTAATGTAGGTAATTGGTGCAAAGAAACAAGAAAAGCACCTGATAATCAACACCCCATGTGGAGATAATGCGAGCAAAGCCGAGAAATACCAGTGGACTTATGGAACTCAGCGCTGCCTTGAAACTCCTAAGGAACCCAAGTAGGAACATTGTAAGATACATCACATTAATCTTGTAGACTGATGCTGATTGGCACCTATGGTACAGAAACTAATGTATTCGCACAGTTAAATTAAAGAATTCAAATCAAACATTGAAACATATGAAAGAAGTTCTAGTTATTAGTGACTACACCAGATAAATGGAGCACCAAGTGTCAGTACTAAATGAGAATCAGCGGGACATATGCCATGCAGCGCACCACACTTTTTCCAAGTGTCTATTCAGTATCCCTAAAGATATTTTGTTATGATAAATGACATCAAATCATAGTTAAGGACTTACATGGAGGCTATGTTTCGTGCTTGTCTAGATACCAGTGCGTTAGCCACTACAAAAGATCCTACTCCAAGATCCATCTGTTAGACCATGTGTCAAATTCTTAATATCATTAAAATGGGAAGATGATTTCAGATTGTACATTGCAACTTCTGAACTTTCAAAATTAGTAGTTATACATTCCAAATTGTACATGTCAGCATAGGTTCAACACTGAAAACAATACGCAAAGAATTTCTAGACAAAAGGTAAAAAATAATTCAAATAAAAACTGTGAAGAATAAAAAGTCATTTCATAGATGTTTCTTGCTTGCCATTTCTAGTAAAAAAAATAAAGGCAATTGTGTATGCAAAACACAGGAATAAAAGATACTAAAGGTGATTATTAGTTCATGTTTCCTGGCCAAAGTTCTATTCACTGAACCAAGCTAATAAAATCATATACTCATATATCTTTCAAGTGGCAGGGCAAGGAATCTCAGAGCCTGGATAAGCCTAAGCATGGTAACATACTCATAACATAGACCATGTACACAACTCCACAAGCAGAGTTGTTTTACCTGCAGTCTAGGGTCTGCAACTGCAATGTTCGACGGCAGCGAGGCCAGGCAAATGCCCTGTGTTACCAGGCCTAAATCCGCCACTGTATCGTTAGCAATTTAAACATTTTTATGACTGTATGAACAGTTTGTGGAAGGTGGTCTGTATGCACAGTGTGTGTGTGTGTGTGTGGGGGGGGGGGGGGGGGGGGGGGGGGATAAGGCACAGCTGATTCTTGAATAGCACTTGTATTTATCATGAGGGTTAGGCCCAAACATGTACAGGTGTGGACAAAACAATGGGGAGATACAAATAAGATACGAAAAAAACGAAAGGAAAAAAACAGGGCTGGATGTATGACTTACGATGCCACTACCATATGTTTCAGCCTTGGCATAGCGTCTTGGAAAAATTTTGAAGTCCACAGCTAATATGCACAAACATGTCACCAGAACCTACAGATTACGTAATCATTTTTTATACTTCAGTGGTGCCGCTACATCTCCAGTACTAAAGGACACAAGTTTTCCAATAAATAAAATTTTACACACCACTGAGACACGGTAAGAAGATATGTCTGCCCTGAGCGAAGGCAGCTGACTTCCATCTTTAAGATGAAGCTGAGACCTGGGAGAACAGGATTACATCAATTCCACAATAGACAGGCTGTGTTGCTAGAAGGAAATACAAAATGGACTTTAGAATGGCAGAATCTAAAATAACTTTCCACAGTTCATGTAACAACTCATACGAAATACCTTTTAAACATGATGTAGATGGATATCAGGATTACAAGAGAAATAGCACACGTAAAGGCCCATTCAGATAAGACCTGCAAAATCAAGGAATAACCCAAGGATCCTCATTTTCCTTTTCTTCCAACTAAAAAGTGTTTAATTATGCCCTGTACTGCAAAGTTTGTTTCTCTGTGTGCTCGTTGATCCTTTTTAATTCAAAAACACTAGCGACTAAGCACAATCAAAATATAGAGAAGGGTTACTTACTGTGAAAACCAAAATAATTGGCAATACAACAGTGAGATAATCTACACCTAGTGTAGAGAAGTACTGCATCCAATCTTTACGAACAGGGTGAACTTGATCATCATTTTTCTTTGCTGAATCCTTCCTAGAATTATCTAAAATATGACGAAACAAGGGAAGTATTGCGCTTTGTCAGATCAAATCTATACATGGAAAATAAAATAAGAGAGCGTTTATTTGTTAATGTGAAAATTTAAAAGGTCATACTTAAAATACAGATTGTACTTGAAATGGACGGCCCCTAATCTATGGCGTCAACCATCAGATTTATCAACAAGCTAGAAATGGAGGGTGACACGGAGAATTGTTAATACAGAAAGTTAAAAGTAATACATTTTCTACGCTGACACAGTGACACTGTAGAATAACTTGGACTATATTGTTGAATTCACGGTTTACATAAAACAGATCCACAGTTAAATCTGCAAAAGTTGCAGCCTACTAGTAATCGGATTTCCCAATCATATTAGTGGATCTCACTTGCAGATTTGTTGTGGGAATTGATTCAGTGACGCCTTATGCTACAATATAAGAGAAGAATCCGCAGCATTTCAGATGAACTGACCTCTGCTGCTCCACTTTCTGAGAACTACCAATGCCTATGCACCAAAAGAGAAATCAAGTCAAATCCCTAACTCAGCGTGCTTGCGCATACAGAAAAATTGGCAGGAGATTTGAATGGGTCACCGGCACGACGGTGGAGAGCGCCGCGATCTCCAGCAGGGAAGACCCCGTCAGGTTGCTCACGAATCTGCAACACCAAGGCAGGGGAGGGCTAATTAGAGTCGTATAAGGGCGAGAAGGGGAGCGACTGGAACCGCAGCCTCGATTCGTGGGCTAGGGACCCTGGACTTACTGCTCCTTGAGGAGCTTATTCGGGTTCAGGGGCTTGTCGAAGAGGCGGCCCTCCATCGAGATTGGAGAGGCGCGGGAGCGGAGGCGTGAGGGACCAGGAGAAGTGCCGGTAAGGCCTCAGATATGGCCGACGGCACCGCAGCAACGGTGGCCGGCGGACGACGGCGAGGCGAGTACTTCGCTGGCAGCGGCGAGCCGGCAAGCTGCGACGACGCCTTGGCTCCTGGCCCAGTTTGGGTAGAGCTCCCGCTCCCGCTCTCAGCAACTTCCGCTCCGGCCGCTCTCCAGTCAGAATCCCATGGCCCAGATCTGGTCGAAGAGGCTCTAAGGCCCTAATTTTTTTAAAAACGAACTTTAAGGCCTAAATTAGGGTCCGCATGATATCAGGCTTCTGTGGCCCTTAAGTCTGAATGTGTTTAGTTTAAAATAGGAAAATTTTGCTGCAGAACACGATTAAAATGCATAATATGCCGTCAACACTAAAATTTGCTCGGTACCGTTACAAAATCATGTCCATTTACTAAATATTTTATTTATTATTCAGATTTACATAGGGAGAAGATTGGGAAAATGACTCTTCTTCCTTGTCTTCAACCTCCGCTATTCACTATTTTTTGCCGAAACACCCTGCCGCCGACACTGATCCTCGCGAGAGTCGCGAACAGGTCCTTCTTCCTCCTCACTCCATGGCCATGGAAGCCATGGAGGAGCTTCTGCTGGTCACGCGCGTGGGAGGGAGGGGCCCCAGCTGGGGCTCTCCGGCTAGTCGTCCGGCAGGGTAGAGCGGCGGCACTAGGCCGCACGCGGCTTGCGGGGCCCGCGCGGGCTCGCTGGCAGGACAGTGACGGGGTCGACCGGTGGCAGCTCATGCTGCGCGCAAGAGCGGGAGGGCCTCGGTTGCAGGGGGAGCAGCAGCCGGCCGGCATCCTGTGGGCGGCTCACGGCAGCGTGGAGCGCTCGCGGCGCTAGGCCGCGGCTTCGGGTCGCAGTCTCCGTGGCAAGCTGGGCGGAGCCCGAGCGGACAGCGTTGGGTCAATCCGACTGAGCGTGGAGGGCAACCGGGATGGTGTGGGAGGGAGTGCCAGGCGGCTTGACAGCGGACGAAGAAAGGCCGGAGATGGCTGGAGCAGAGAGGAAGGCGATGCCGTTCATGGAATCCTCGCCGGATTTTTGGAAATAGAAAAAGGAGATACTGGAAGAAAGATGAAACTGTGATGGATTTGACAAATGAACAGCATGACGACGCAGAGAGGATCGAGATGAACCTTTTGGTGGAGACGGAATTCACTGTAACACGACGAACTCGCCGGCGAGATGGCGGTGCCATCGCTGAACCTGAGACGGTGTGTTGAAGATAAGGGCGACCAGCCAAAGGTTGAAGATAAAGGCGACCAGCCAATGGTTGAAGATAAGGAAAAAAAGAAAGTCATTAGATCCACTTCTGTCTCCACGAATGCGAGGAATAAATAAAATAATACGTGCGGTGTGTTTCAGCAAATAGATACGATTTTGTAACGGTATCGGACAAATTTTCGTTTCTAACGATGTCCATCAGCATATTATGCATTTTAATAATGTCCCGAAGTAAAATCTCCCTTTAAAATGTCACTATGGAGCATATGCATCTGCATAGTAGTATTTTGAAAAAATAAAGTAGGAAGCTATAAAGGTCAGTACAATTTTAGTATAGTAGTTACATTTCGTTACTTTAGTAAATTTATATAATCATGTGTGTGACTTTGGATGACTAGAGCTCAAAGATGCAGGTATCTATATTAATTTAGACAACGTGCCCTAAGTTTAATCCTAGTGGTGTTCAATCATGTTTCTAAGCACAATGGATCGATGTTGCGGTAGGAGTTACAATGAAGGAGTGGAAGAGAGCGTTATGCGTCTAGATACTAAGGCGTATCCAGAGAACTTGAGAGAGAAATCTTGACCTCTCCTTACATAGATTCATGGGCCATGTTACACAGAAAGGGAGAGGAAAAAAAGAGGTGGGCGTGTTTTACGGTGTATTCGGCTAGGCTTAATTGGCTGGCTGGGCTGAACAGCCTAGCCGTTCGGCGGCCCAGCACCAGCCGAACAGCTGATGTACAAGCCGACCCTCAGCTTCGCTTCGCATTCCCTCCCATCATCCCGTTCCCCCAATAGCCGCTATGGTCCCGCTCGTGCGCCGCTCAGCCTCTCACCTCTACGACAGCCGCGACAGCCATGACCTCCGCTTCGCCATGCCTGCCTAGGCCGCCGTAAGCGGATCCATCCCTGCCCGCCTCGCAACGCCGTGAGGGCGCACTGTCACCGTCGATAGCCTTCCGCGCCGACCGTCTGCTCTGCATCCCTCCCCGAACTCGCCGCCATCGACGCCCGTCCGCCGGCGACAGGTAAACCCGGTTACGCGTCCGGCGTCGTCCCTCCCCCTCCGGATCTGACCCACACGTTCTCGTTTTGCGGGTGAGTCCAGAACGCCACCCACGGATCTCCATCTCAACAGCCCGGAATCACCTTTTCGCCCGCAAGTGCTGCATCTTAGCTCGCCCAAATCGCCTGCTGCCTCGCCAGATCCGGTTAACCTAGGTTCGTTCTCGTTAACCTACGTCCCAACTCTCCCTACTCATTGCCTCCGTACCACGCCCCGCCGCCACTTTCCCAACACCCCTTCCGTCCTTCCCCTCCACCGCCGCCTCCCAGGATTCGAACCCCTAGCTGTCCATCGATCCATACGTTTTGTGGACCTATGTTCTCTCACGCCCCTTTTGTTCTTATTCATTGTTTGTGTGTTGTGTGGTGGTCTACTTTTGGTTTGATCTGAATGTGGTTTTGCCATCTCAAATTTGTAACTCATGTTCCTGTTGTAGGTTCAATTGTAGTTTGGTTTCATTTTGTTTTCTAGGGTTTGTCTGTGGGGGGAGGGTACGTGGGGGATCCGAGCTCCCATGTTCGTCTCACCTCCCTAGAGCTACATGCATAGACTCATGGTTGACCCTTTTCTTTAAGTGTACAATTTCTCAATTTGGTTGTGGTAGTATGATCAGTGCCTATATAATCTTGTATTGCCTGACACTTGCCATTTGCTACTGTAACAGATCAATTAATGGGGAGTACACCTTGCTTTAGTTGATCCTTTGATATTAGTGATTATTATATACCCTTCAAAGTCAAACAAAATACTCCTGTTTCTTTGAAAAAGGTAAAAAGAACAGAAGCAGTGCTTCTTGCTTAAGTTGATCGTTTGATATTATTATGATTATTACTGATGATTATACACCCTTCAATGCTTAAGGGCCTGTTCGGTGCACCCCTCCTAAAGTTTACATACGGCGCAATGCTTGCTAATTGCTAGCAATGCTTGCTAATTGCCAGTAATAGTGCATGTCATCATTACATACTCTGATTACTTTCTGCAGTGATGAAAACCTTCATATTTTTCTGTTCAATTCATGATTTGTCAACCTTAAAATCTTATGACCTGCTTTTTGCTATTTCGTACTGCCTCACCTTGTCACCACCACTTCACATCATTTCAACGATGAGAGCAACTACTGCTGCTTTCTTCTTGCTGCTTTTATGTCTATGGTCTCGGATGCAAATTTGATATGATAATTACTTATGTCGAAACACGAAATGGGTTGCTGATTTTTCGGGCCTACTTTTGTATCTATGATTCCCCATTGTGCACATATATTTTCATTGACAAGGTGTTTTTTTGTTTGTTTCTTTCAGTGCACTGCTCGCAAGATCTTCTCAATGCTACCCACACTGGTAGCGTCCTCCACTTCATCGTGCTCTTCACCTCAAGCCAGGCACTACAACCATCGATCAAAATGCACCAAGCGTTCTGCTAAGGTACGTCTGGATTTCTTTTGCCCTAACTCTCTTGTTTGTGACGACAAGAACTGCTATTTGTTGGTGTTTGTACTGCATTCATCATACCCTATAATGTAAACATGGCAACATATGTCCATGGAACGTGCTAACTGGGATGACACCACCGTGAGAACCTTTTCTGGAACTTGTGATAGAATAGAAAGACCTATTGCACTAGAACGAAAGAGGCCTCACAACCTTAAGGTGGACAAATTTGTATCCAGCATTTACAACGGCAACGGGGTCGACGTACGACAAGAAACAGCTGCAGAACAAGCTGAACGAGCTGAAACAAGCATATTTTACTTGGCGCGACCTTCAATCCCACACTGGCCTAGGCTGTGACCCACATATAGGCGGCGTCACAGTTGACCCCTCGTTCTTTGAGGGCAGCAACGGAGTACTAATTCCACCTATTTGTTTTATAACCCCCCTACTAACCTCTGATAGTAATGTTCCCATTCTATTTAATTCTAACCCTTAGATCCATGGCACACGTACAGGGAAATAGCCAGTCTGTTGTAGAACGGACTAAAATGCCCAAATGCCTTGACCTACTGATAATTATGTGGGGACACACTCCCCGTGACAGGGGTGCGTTGATCTCGACTGGTGGCCATCATCGTGAGACGACACCCAACAATGACAACCATGATAGTCCACACGAGATATCACTAGACCCGTTTGTTGTTAAGAGTGGTGGTCAGTCCTCCAAGTGAACCACTTGAGATTACTCTGTCAATAGCCCTCGCAGTAAGAAGAGTGCTTCCATTGATGAGTGCCTAAACGACATCACTGACCTCATTAAAGACCATAAGTTCCAGAAGGCCCGTAAAAACAAGTAGGAAGAGGAGATGGACAACGTGGTGAAGATTATGAAAGAAGATGGTGTGGAAGAGACTGATGATGTTTATACTCAGGCTTTAATAATTTGTAAAGACACACTGGACCATAGAAACTTTCTCAGCATGGAAACCAAAGAGGGCCGCCTCAAATTTTTGAAGATCTGCTGGGATGATAGGAGATCCAGATCCAAGTAGATGTTAACCGAAACAACCCTCCTACTGCGGCAGTCTATGTTGTTTATATTCCTACTACATCGATGATTAGTTTTATTTGGTCACTTAGAACATTTGTTAAAGTTCCCTCGTTTTAATGCGCCATGTGACCTGAACATTGTTTGTTGTTTTTTTCCTAGTACCCAAATAATTTTGTTGTGTGTGGTTATTTGGTTTGTCCAACAAACATTTTGGTTTTTCATGTTCAGGAAGAAGTAGCTATTGCAGCCACCACGAAGTCACAAGGTACGAAGCATTCTATACATTTGTTAACACATATGCAGCATGAAAGGATCAAGATGCCCAAGAGGGGGGTGAATTGGGCTAATTCTAAATTTTTTTACAATAATTAAATCCTACGGTTAGCCCAATTAACCCCTTGTGCCTAGAAAAGTATTTCTATTAATCTAACGCACAAAAGGACTTGCAACCTATGTTCCAAACTTACTCTAGCATGACAATTCTATGAATATAAAGATGAGTATTGAATTGCTCAAAGTAAATGCCTAAAGTAAATGCTCAAAGTAAATAGAGAGAGAGGAACACGGCGATGTTTTGCCGAGGTATCGGAGAGTCGCTACTCCCCACTAGTCCTCGTTGGAGCACCCGCGCAAGGGTGTAGCTCCCCCTTGATCCATGCAAGGATCAAGTGCTCTCTACGGGTTGATTCTTCGACACTCCGTCGCGGCGAATCACCCAAAACCGCTCACAACTTGAGTTGGGTCACCCACAAGCTCCGTTGGGTGATCACCAAGCTCCCAATCACCACCAAGCCGTCTAGGTGATGGTGATCACTAAGAGTAACAAGCACGAACTCTTACTTGACCACTCGAAGCCTAATGAGAACGGTGAATGCACACTTTGCTACTCTTGATTCACTAATGAGGCTACTCTCTTGGATTCTCAAATCTCAATCACCTCACTAGGACCTTGCTCTTCTTAGCACTCACGAACGTGTTTCTCAGCTGTTGGAATGAGCAAAAGTCACTCTACACACGAGTGGAGCTTCTATTTATAAGGCAGCCTGAAAAACAAACCGTTATGTGCCTCTACGGGGTGACTGGATGCTCCGGTCATGTTGACCGGATGCTCCGGTCAGTTCAACCCACACACCAGTGTTTAAGTGTTGACCGGACGCTGGCAGGGTCTGATCACCACTGACCGGACGCGTCCGGTCACATTAAACCATCACTGGATGCTTACTGTACTCGACCGGACGCTGGATCCTTAGGGTCCGGTCAGTATTGACCGGACGCGTCTGGTCGCAGATTCACTCTTCTAGAACCTTACTGGAGTCGACCGGATGCTGCCTCTTAGCGTCCGGTCACTTGACCACTCCAGCGTCCGGTCACACCGAACGCAATCACCTTGGTCAAATGAACTGACCGGACCCTACGGCCAGCGTCCGGTCAGCATTTGACCCTCCATTCACTTCCAACTCTTAAACATATGTGAATGAAGTTTGCTCCATAGGATCATAGGGCTATTGTGGAGCTACCTAGTGCTAGTTTTAACAAGTGTGCACCACACCTAACTCACTAGACTCATCTAGGTCAAGCTACCCGTCCATAACCCCCTTAATAGTACGGCCAAAGGAAAAACAAAGTCCTAAACTACTCTAAGTGTCACTCCAACTCCAATTGACACTTAGAACTAGTCATCCTTAACCTTGTCGTCCATCCTTTGAAAACCAAAACGATTTCCATCGTAGGGGCATGACCACCTCGATTGCCCAATCAATCCCTATTACCATGACCTAACTTAATTGCCTCTGCAAAACACACGTTAGTCATAGTAATCTTGTATTGTCGTTAATCACCGAAACCCAACTAGGGGCCTAGATGCTTTCAATCTCCCCATTTTTGGTGATTGATGACAATACCACCTCGAGTATGTGAAAGAGTGAGGTTTTTGACATGCTTGGTTCATATAAGCTTTTGTCAATAAGAACAAAAGAGTTAGGCAAGCTTATATGACCCAAGCCAACACGATGTACTCAAAAGATATGAAATAAGCATGAGTACAAATAATAAAGCTCATTTGCATCGGAGTATAAACGCGGAAGCAAAAGCAAATGAGCATAACACAAGTGATATGACATATCAATGAATGCAAAGTAGAGAGCACACATGTCATATATCACAATCATGTGGATATCACTATCACATAGATAGAATAGTATGCATGAAAGTAAACACACGAATGCATAATAGTAATAGTGTATCACACAAATAAAACTCCAAATGTATATAATAGACTAATAGATAACAAGACTCCCCCTAAAACTCGCTCCCCCTGAGTCTACATACTCGAACCCTCTCCCCCTTTGACGTCAAACACCAAAACCTAAGGGTCGGTCGGCGGAGCTACAGCGGACGAGCTAGGCGCTGAGGTACGCGGAGCAAGCTGAAACTAGGCGCCATCATCATCTGACCCTGAGCTCTGGACTGACTAACCCTCTGTGGCTGGAAGCGTCGCTAAAGCGGTCTGGGTCTAAGCTAGGGCAGGTGCTGCTTGTGATGCTGCTAGTATATCTGTCGTAGGATCAGAAGATGCAACAGGCGAAGGGAGCCTCTGAGTAGTCACGGCGACGGGAGCTGCTGTAGAAGGACCGGCAGAATGCATATGTGGCGGTGTAGGCATCCCTGTCAACTCGCTGAAAGATGCTCCAAGACTCCTGGAGATTGACGTGTTAGGTACAAATAGCGAGGGTGACTGATCCGGTGAGAAGCTCATATGATATGGTGTGAACTGTGGGGCTACCACTGGCGAGGATAACCACTGGGACACCTGTACTGTGGGAGAGGCAAACGGAGCTGGAGGCTATCCCTGACTCTGAAGCCCACTAGGCTGTACTGCTAGAGTCATCGTAGTGGTGGCAGGCTAAGCAAGCTGGGGTGAAGGCTATGACTGTGGAGCCCCAAGTGCTGTTACTACATGCTGCATAAATCCCATAAGCTGCTGCTGCATGAGTAACTGCTGCTGATGCATCTGCTGCTGCTGCTGTCACTAGAACTCGTCCTGACGAGCCTGAAACTGTGCAAAGTTGGCAGTGGTCTCCTAAGCCTGTCGTGCCTGATCCTGCTGCATCCACTAAAGAATAGCAATCAAAGCGAGGTCTGTCTGCAGTGCAGGTGGAGCTAAGCTAGAACTGCCGGCCTCTGCATCGTGTCTGCATGGAGGCATCTGAGGAATAGGCCGGTAGTCGTCATCCGAACCGTCACTAGACTCGCTCCTCTCCTGCTGAGCCTTAAGCTGCTCCTCCTCAGTAGCTGCTATGCCTCTGATAATCTCGTCCTGCTGAGCTGCGGACTCTGGTACATCTTGACGACGGTGAGGCTGAGTGGGAGCCTATGGTGTGCTATGCCTGATCCTCTGTGCCATGTTATAAGCTGGAAACTCTGTGGTGGCACCTCTGTACTCGGCAACCATCTCTGGTGTCCTGACTTGCACAGCCTTGAGCATAAGGAATGTGATCCAATGTGCATATGGAAGCTGCCTACGACCCTTGAAGCCCTCAGCTATCGTGTCCTCTATCTCAGACAGAAGAAGATCCCAAATATCGAACACTGTCTGCTGCATCAGGGCATTGAGAAGCCAAAGCTGGAGGCGAGTCAAGCCCTCTCTGTATCCCAACCTGGGAAGTAGTATCCTCCTGATGATAGCCTCTAGAACTCTAGCTGTAGGAGTAAGGTCACTGGGGTTCCTCCTCGACCCTCACCAAAGGGCTCCTTAAAGTAATGGTGCACAAGATCTATAGGGGGCACCAAACCTCCATGAGAATGCCTGGGAGGCTCTTGCTGTCCATAACATACCTCATGTAACCTAATAGGCTGCTCCTATAGCCTCAGTATCTCCCTGGCCCTATAACTCATCATCCTGTAGTCTCTGCCTCTGAATGTAAAGTGTATGAAGTTATGATGCGGGTCAACATAGAGCGAAGCATAGAATTGCCGAACCCAAGATGGTACATACAATCCTGTCCGACCAATCAGATCTATCAGCCCCGGCAAATATGATAAGTAGGGGTGGATATGCTCTCCGACTGCTGCCACAATAGCCTCAATATTGCAGACTCTCTGAGTTCGGAAGACTACCCCACTGTTCAGATATGCATTGTAGAAGTCTTCCTGGAGCGGTGTATAAAAACCCTCTGCTTCTCTCTCATCCCTCCTCGGAGGAAACCACACCTCAAACTCTACAAACCTTAGCTGTTGGACCTGCTTGGCCGTGGTGGCCCTCAAGTCAAGATGGGTCACTAGAGGCGAACCCTGAGGTCTAGGCGGTGGATGAGATCCCCTCCGCTGAGTCGGTGGCCTCGGTGAGACTAGAACACGGGAACGACCAGAGCGGCGTAGCAGTGGCTAGGGTGCCTGCTCGGTCTCCTCGGCCTACTGGCCCTCCTCACCCTCCTGAGGCTGCTATGACTATTGTCCCTCCTGTGTCTCCTGAGCTAGCTGCGGCTTTGCTGGTGGGGGTTGCTGTTGTGACTCCCCCTGAGGCTGAGGATCCACAATGGGAAGACGTCGTCCTGCCATCATGACAGTCCCAGCTGGACTACCATGAAGACGCTTAATCTGCTCAAGTCTACCCTACGTGTCTGGTGCCAGATAATCTGCAATGACAACTCCACTACGGGCACCTCCTCTCTCGTCATGCTCTGCGGCCTCAGCAACTGCTGCTGCTCGCTGTCTCTGCATCAGGGTACTTGCGCTTCTTTGATACAACCTGCTTCGTCACCTTGCCTTTAGGTCCTACAGGCTGGCAAGGCAGGGGCCTCCGATCGTCATCTCCTGGACCACCACCAACGTTCTTGGTGCGAGCCATCTGATCTGACTAGAACCACTACTACTAACAAGATCAACTGTCCACTGACACTTTTGAGGCTTGGCCTCAATCCGTACTCACGAGCTTGGCTCCGAGTTGACTGTCAACTGTCACAGACACCTCAACGGCACCGACTCGCTGCATGATGGAATAGAAGGATATACAAGTAAATACGATATATCTAATAGATGTGAAACCCTATGAGAGCAAGCAATGTAGATGTGAAATAGAAACGACTGGCTTGCTACCTGATGAACCGACGATCCGATGAAAAGAGAAGTGACACGTGAGGAACCACCAAATCTAGGGTTAGGGTTGGCGGTGAGCAGTAAATCGACGGCCCTATGAAATTGGCGCAGTGATGAATGGCTAGGTCATGGGCGAGTTGCAACGAGAATGCATGGGTACGGGCAAGACCTTACCAGCGCTGGACGTTAGAGGGTCGGCAAAGGACCTCGGCGGCACAGGAACGGAGGCGTGAGGGTGGAGGCGACGGTGTGCGCACGAGCTGGCAGCGGCGGGCGTGCTGGCTGGCGGCGACGGTCGTGCTGGCGACTGGAGACGGCGGCTACGGGAAGTCAGCTTGGCTAGGAGGCGTGCGTGAGAGGCAGTGCGGGGCTCGGTGGCAATGGCGTCGACGGCGGATTAGGTCAAAGAAAAACCCGGTGCTTTGATTAAATAGGGTGGCCCTCACGAGTCAGAAACGGAAAATAGGGAAGAGACCTGATGCCGCACGATATCTACTGACCGGACGTTCCGGTGGTAGCGACCGGACGCTACCACCCAACGTCCGGTTGATTCCAGAGAGGTCCAATTCCTCTAGAATCACGACCGGACGCATCTGGTGGTCCATGACCGGAGGCAGCCAGAGTCCGGTTAGTTGCCTTTAACGCCATGTAGATCGACCGGACGCTGGAACCCTTCCTAACCGGATGCTCAAACGCAGAGTCCGGTCACTCCTTCAGCTTCTGTTCATCTCCTGTGAACTGATCGGACGCTGGACTGCAGAGTCCGGTGCAGCGTCCGGTCACTCTTTTCCAGCAAATCTTCAATGTTCCTCCGCGCTGCCTGTTCCTAATCAAGTTCCAACTTGAATAAGATCCAAATAAACACCAATTGGGACTGATGTGAGTGACCTCTCTCAAACCCTCATATTTTTCAAAATATTTTGCCTTAGGCTATAATTTTTTTAAGAAAATAAGCAATAAGAGGGCAAATGGAACAAAACGACAAAAATAACATCCATTGCATATGCAATACTTGTAAGTAAATCTAGTTGCTTGTCAAGTTTGATCCAAGGTTAAGCTTCTTCACACGCTTTTCGGTGATTATCTTAACCATGTTAGACAAGCCCTATATGCATTACCAAAAATTAAACATGTTGTATATTACAATGAATGCAAAAGACAACACAAGCTCAATTTTTAGTGAAGTTGCTAAAATCAAGCACATTGAGCTCATTCCACAATCTACAAAATATAGCCTCATCTAGCGGTTTAGTGAAGATATCCACTAATTGATCTTCAGTTCTTACACCTTCTAGTGATATATCATTTTTAGCAACATGATCTCTTAGAAAGTGATGGCGGATATCTATGTGCTTGGTGCGAGAGTGTTGAACCGGATTGTTTGCAAGTTTTATTGCACTTTCATTGTCGCACAAAAGAGGTACCTTTTCTAGAACTATACCATAGTCTAGCAAAGTTTATTTCATGTATAATATTTGTGCACAACAAGCACCCACGGCAATGTATTCTACTTCAGCGGTGGACAAAGCCACATTATTTTGTTTCTTGGAGGACCAAGACACAAGTGATCTACCAAGCAAATGGCACCCTCTGGATGTGCTTTTTCTATCAACTTTGCAACCGGTATAATCCGAATCGGAATAGCCAACTAACTCAAATATAGCTCCTTTGGGATACCAAAGGCCAATGCTTGGTGTGTGCTTAAGATACCTAAGGATTCTTTTTACGGCAATTAAATGTGTTTCCTTAGGACTAGCTTAAAATCTAGCACACATACACACACTAAACATGATGTCGGGCCTAGATGCGGTTAAATATAACAAGCTACCAATCATGGAATGATAGAGAGTTTGATCAACCGGGTTACCTCCCTCATCTAGGTCGAGATGTCCATTGGTTGGCATTGGTGTCTTGATTGGCTTACATTCATCCATCTTGAATCTCTTGAGAAGATCTTTTGTGTATTTCTCTTGAGAGATGAAGATGCCTTCTTTCATTTGCTTGACTTGAAAACCAAGAAAGAATGTGAGCTCATCGATCATTGACATCTCGAACTCTTTTGACATCAATTCACCAAATTCTTTGCATAAGTCTTCATTTGATGATCCAAAGATGATATCATCAACATATACTTGACAAATGAAGATATGCCCATCAAGCTTCTTGGTGAATAGTGTGATGTCAACCTTCCCAATGGTGAAGCCCTTCTCAATGAGGAAGTCCCGACGGCGCTAATACCAAGCTCTTGGGGCTTGCTTAAGCCCATATAGTGCCTTGGATAACCTATAAACATGATTAGGATATCTAGGGTCTTCAAACTCGGGAGGTTGATCAACATAGACTAGTTCATTAATAAAGCCATTTAAAAATGCACTTTTCATATCCATTTGATATAGTTTCATTTCATGATGTAATGCATATGCAAGTAGGATATGGATGGCTTCTAATCTTACAACCGATGTAAAGGTCTCTCCAAAATCTAAACCTTCAACTTGGGAGAACCCATTTGCAACTAGTCTTGCCTTATTCCTCACAACAACACCTTGATCATCTTGCTTGTTGCGGAACACTCACTTTATTCCAATGACTCTTGCACCTTTTGGTCGCTCTTCAAGAGTCCAAACTTCATTGCGAGTGAAGTTGTTCAACTCTTCATGCATGGCATTGATCCAATCTGGATCTTTAAGAGTTTCTTCTACCTTGGTAGGCTCATAGCAAGAGACAAAAGAGTGATGAGCAATAAATGAAGCAAGTTTTTGAGATCGAGTCATTACACCCTTTGATGGACTCCCTATGATGAGATCTTATGGATGATCTTGTAGGAGAGGTGTATTTCTTCTATTGACCACTTGAGGAGGTGGTTGTGGAGCATCAACATCTTGTGCATGTACCACCATTTACTCATGGGAGATATAAGTGTCTTCATTTTCTACTCTCCCATCTTTTTCACCATCTTGTGGCACACTTGATGAAGAGGGTTGATCAATGACTTGCACATCATCTTCATCATCTTTTGGCTTGATGTCTCCCACCGAAATATTCTTCATAGCCTCCCTCAATGGTTCATCACCTACATCATCAAGATTCTCATGTGCTCCTTGGGAGCCGTTAGATTCATTAAATTCCACATCATATGTTTCTTCAACCAAGCTGGTGGCATGATTAAATACTCTATATACGTTGGACTTTGATGAGTAACCAACAAGAAAACTAATATCACATATTTGGAACTTCCCTAGGTGTTGTCGCTTCTTGTAGATGTAGCATTTGCAACCAAACACCCTAAAGAAGGAGACATCCGGCTTCTTCCCATTGAGCAACTCATAAGGTGTCTTGCCAAGGAACTTTTGAAGAAATAAGCGGTTTGATGCATAGCATGCGGTGTTGATTGCTTCCGCCCATAGAGCTTCGGGGATGTTGTACTCGTCTAGCATTGTCCTTGCAAGAGTAATCAAAGTCCGGTTCTTCCTCTCAACTACACCATTTTGTTGAGGAGTATAAGTTGCGGAGACTTCATGCTTGATCCCAACTTCATCACAATAAGCTTCAATATTTGTGTTGTCAAATTCTTTTCCATTGTCACTTCTTATCTTCTTGAGCTTTACTTCAAATTCATTTTGAGCTCTCTTGGCAAACTTCTTGAAGCAAGATGCAACTTTGGATTTGTCATGAAGGAAGAATACCCATGTATACCTTGAATAGTCATCAACAATCACAAGACAATAGAGATTCCCTCCCAAACTCTTGTATGTTGTTGGTCCAAATAAATCCATGTGAAGGAGTTCTAGCACTCTTGTGGTTGACATAAAAGCTTTGGTTGGATGAGTATTTGCAACTTGTTTGCCGGCTTGACATGCACTACAAAGCTTGTCCTTTTCAAACTTCACATCCTTCAACCCTCTCACCAAATCATTCTTCATAAGCTTCTTGAGTGAGCTCATCCCAATATGAGCAAGTCTTCTATGCTATAGCCACCCAAGTGTTGTTTTGGTGAATAGGCAAGTCTTCAAATTTGCATCTTCGGAGATGAAGTCCACTAGATATAAGTTGGTGTATCTAAATCCATTGAATATCACTTGATTATCATCTACCTTGGATACAACAACCTCCTTCTCGGTGAACAAGCATTGGAAGTCAAGATCACACAATTGTCCAACGGATAGCAAGTTGAAACTCAATGAAGCAACATATAGCACATTGGAGATGGAATGATCATTTGATATTGCCACTTTGCCCAATCCTTTAACCTTGCCCTTTGAGTTATATCCAAATGTTATTTTCTCTTGTCCATCTACCTCTTCATCTAGTGAGGTGAACATACGAGGATCACCGGTCATATATTGAGTGCAACCACTATTAATAACCCAATGACTTCCACCGGTCTTGTAGTTCACCTACACACAAGAGATTCAAGCTTTAGGAATCCAAACTTGTTGAGGGCCCTTCACCTTCTCAACAAGTGACTTAGCCACCCAAATCTTCTTAGGCCTATTCTTGTTAGGGGGTCCTAAGAATATGACTTTCATCTTTCCACTAGAATCCTTTCTAAGCATGTAGTGAGCATTGAAGACAAAGGGTCTAGCATGCTTGGGCAAGGGTTGTGGCGGTGGAGTTTGGCACTCATGAGCAAAGTGGCCTTCTTGTCCACACTGAAAACATCTCTTTGGCTTTGGCTTTGGCTTTGATTGTTGTTGTTGAACTTGAGCCTTCTTCTTCTCTACACTTGCCACATATCCAATGCCACTTCTATCCATCTTCATGACAGTGTTCATGAGTAGCTCACTTTGGAGATGCTTGCCTCTAGCAAACTTGCTCAATCCAATCTTGAGATGCTCTTTCTCTAACTTGAGCTTCTTATTTTCTTCCTTTAGAGCATCATCTTTCTTCTCTTCCTTGAGCTTCTTGTTTTCTTCTTTGAGCTTCTCATTCTCAAGGATCAACTCTTCATCATGATCAAGAGTTTCTAGCATAATGGCGTTGTGGCTTTTGATCTCTTTAAGATCTTTCTTAAGCTTCTCATTATCACTCTTGAGCTTGACATACTCATCATAGTCATTGCACTCAACCACTTGCTTGCCTTTGCCACTAGATCCTTGCTCAATGCTCTCATCAATTAAATCATCACATGATGTAGCTATATCAATCTTAACAACATGGTTAGTAGCATCATGTGGCTCATTTGGTAAAAATTCTTGAGCAATAATAAGAGTATCATGATTGATCTTAAGAGTAGTGTATTCATCTTTTAGCTTGTTGTGGCTAGTGATGAGCTCATTGTGCACCCACTCAAGTTTATCATGTTTATCTTTAAGCTCTTTCTTAGAAGATTTGAGCTCCTTGAGTTTGGATGATATAGTATCATTTGTTTCTTTGAGCTCAACATTAGCCTTTTCCAATGTATCACATTTTGCTAAAAGTGAATCATTTCTAGCATCAAGCTTTTCATTTTTAGCTCTACTCCTTTTAATGATCTTAGTGTATTTTCTTAGTATTTTGACAAGATCATCATATGAAGGTGAATCATCATCATCATCACTATCGCTATCATCATCACTAGCTTGCTCATCATCACTACTATCATCATTATTAGTTACCTTGCGTTCACCCTTGGCCATAAGGCATAGGTGTGTAGAGGATGATGGCGATGGTGGCGGTGAAAATGAAAGATCAATAGCAATGGCAGTCACCTTCTCATCTTCACTATCATCATCGGATGATCCACTAGATGAATCAATGTCCGTGAGCCAATCACCGACGATGTAGGCCTTTCCACTCTTCTTCTTCTTGTGGAAGTCCCTCTTTTTGCCATCTCTCTTCTTGTATGGCTTGTTCCTTTTCTTCTCATCTTCATCTTCATTGCTTGAGTCATCTTTCTTGCCCTTGTTCTTGTTCTTGAACTTGTCTTTCTTGGGCTTTGTGCATTGATGAGCTAGATGGCCAAGTTCTCTATAATTGTAGCAATCCATCTCGTAGATTGGCTTTCTTCTTGAGCTTATGAAGAACTTCTTCTTCTTGCCATCGAACTTGATGCCACTCTTGTTGAGCTTCTTTAGCATCTTGGCGGTCTTCTTCACCATGAGAGCAAGGCTTTCATCATCAACTTCATCTTCACTTGAGCTTTCATACTCAAGTCTTGCCTTGCCCTTCTCTTGGCTAGCTTTGAATGCTAAGTCTTTGTCTTTCTTCTTGGTAGAGGATGGGCTATCTTATGGCGTGATGTGCATGTACATTTCATGAGCATTGATCTTTCCCAAGATTTGTGTCGGTGTAGCGGTGGAAAGATCACCTTGATATAGCACGGTCACAATATGCCCATATTTGTCAATGGGGAGGACACTCAAGATCTTTCTCACAACATCGGATGGTGACATTTGAGTAAGTCCAAGCCCATTGACTTCCTCTACAAGAACATTTAAACATGAATACATCTCATTAGCACATTCTTTGGGAAGCATCTCAAATGAATTTAGCTTTTTAATTACAAGATGATAGCGTTCCTCACGCTCACTTTTGGTTCCCTCATGGAGAGCACAAACGTCCGACCATAGTGTATGGGCGTCTTTGTGGTTCCTTACGTGGTTGAACACATCTTTGCAAAGGCCCCTAAAGATGGTGTTCCGAGCCTTTGCATTCCACTTTTCATAATTAACCTCATCGCCTTGTAAGTTAGTAGCATCCCGAGGTTTTGGGAAGCCTTGTAAAGCGGCTCTAAGTATACCAACGTCTAGAGCTTCTAAGTACGCCTCCATGCGGATTTTTCAATATGGAAAGTCATCTCCCTCAAAGATAGGAGGAGGTCCATCCCCGTGAGACATCTTGCTCAAAGCGATTAAGCTTAAAAACATGAGCACGAGGCTTCGATACCAATTGAAAGGATCAAGATGCCCAAGAGGGGGGTGAATTGGGCTAATTCTAAATTTTCTTGCAATAATTAAATCCTACGGTTAGCCCAATTAACCCCTTGTGCCTAGAAAAGTGTTTCTATTAATCTAACGCACAAAAGGACTTGAAACCTATGTTCCAAACTTACTCTAGCATGGCAATTCTATGAATGTAAAGATGAGTATTGAATTGCTCAAAGTAAATGCTTAAAGTAAATGCTCAAAGTAAATAGAGAGAGAGGAACGCGGCGATGTTTTGCCGAGGTATCAAAGAGTCGCCACTCCCCACTAGTCCTCGTTGGAGCACCCACGCAAGGGTGTAGCTCCCCCTTGATCCGCACAAGGATCAAGTGCTCTCTACGGGTTGATTCTTTGACACTCCGTCGCGGCGAATCACCCAAAACCGCTCACAACTTGAGTTGGATCACCCACAAGCTCCGCCGGGTGATCACCAAGCTCCCAATCACCACCAAGCTGTCTAGGTGATGGCGATCATCAAGAGTAACAAGCACGAACTCTCACTTGACCACTCGAAGCCTAATGAGAACGGTGGATGCACACTTTGCTACTCTTGATTCACTAATGAGGCTACTCTCTTGGATTCTCAAATCTCAATCACCTCACTAGGACCTTATTCTTCTTGGCACTCACAAACATGTTTCTCAGTTGTTGGAATGAGAAAAAGTCACTCCACACACGAGTGGAGCTTCTATTTATAAGACAGCCTAAAAAACGAACCGTTATGTGCCTCTGCGGGGTGACCAGATGCTCTGGTCATGTTGACCGGACGCTCCGGTCAGTTCAACCCGCACACCAGTGTTTAAGTGTTGACCGAACGCTGGCAGGGTCCGATCACCACTGATCGGATGCGTCCGGTCGCATTAAACCCTCACTGGATGCTTACTGTACTCGACCGGACGCTGGATCCTCAGGGTCCGGTCAGTATTGACCGGACGTATCCGGTCGCAGATTCACTCTTCTAGAACCTTACTGGAGTTGACCGGACACTGCCTCTCAGCGTCCGGTCACTTGACCACTCCAGTGTCCGGTCGCACCGAACGCAATCACCTTGGTCAAATGAACTGATCGGACCCTGCGGCTAGTGTCCGGTCGCACCGGAGTCAGCGTCCGGTCAGCATTTGATCCTCCATTCACTTCCAACTCTCAAACATATGTGAATGAAGTTTGCTCCATAGGATCATAGGGCTGTTGTGGAGCTACCTAGTGCTAGTTTTAACAAGTGTGCACCACACCTAACTCACTAGACTCATCTAGGTCAAGCTACCCGTCTATACCCCCCTTAATAGTACGGCCAAAGGAAAAACAAAGTCCTAAACTACTCTAAGTGTCACTCCAACTCCAATTGACACTTAGAACTAGTCATCCTTAACCTTGTCGTCCATCCTTTGAAAACCAAAATGATTTCCATCGTAGGGGCATGACCACCTCGATTGCCCAATCGATCCCTATTACCATGACCTAACTTAATTGCCTCTGTAAAACACACGTTAGTCATAGTAATCTTGTATTGTCGTTAATCACCAAAACCCAACTAGGGGCCTAGATGCTTTCACAGCACATGTCCCTCCTTTTCTTTTCTAGGCTATCATGTGTAGTCAGCTCAGGCAAGTAGAGGAGAAAAACAAATGATGCCACTGTCTTCAGCTATTTTAGATTGATATGTGTCTCAAATGTGAATAACTTTGCCATATGTATGATATGAGTTCTGAATCATTAACATTCTAGTTTGAAGTTGCATTAATATTCACTGCCTGATAATTTTGGACTTAATCTTGGTTTTGTAGATGAACAAGCAGTGACGAATCCGCTACCAACGACAACTCAAGCGAATGATCGTTCATTTTGCCCTTGGCAGCTGCTGCTCTACTGCTTGCAAAGTACAAAGACGCAATAGGCAATGAGGCTTCCTGTGGTGAACCCGGACCTCCCCTTCCTAGAAGATGACCGAGGTGGCAGTGGATGGAAGTTAATATGCGAAACAGAAGGAAGTGCTTGGACAACTTGCGTATGTCTCCTGAATAACTTGCTGCATTTGCATAACATTTTACTTGGGTTTGGCTTGAAGGGTACACGAGAGACAGGATCCCTAGAATATTTAGGTATTTATTTGTGGACTTGTGCGCACAACCTGGCAACTAGAAGGATCAGCGATAGAATTCGAACGGTCTTTGGATACAGTTAGTAGGAAGATTAGTCATGTCACCGAGGTTATGTGTAGGTAGGCACACTCTGTTCTTGTTCCAGCAGACAACAGTTATGCTAGGAGTGAATTAGCAACTTGGCTCATATCTACCATTCTTCGATGGATGCATCGGGGCTTTGGATGGCACACATGTCAAAGTTAGGGTGAACAAGGAGGCCAAAATTGACCATATAAATAGGAAAGGAGATGCAACTATGAATGTATGTGCCATTGTCGACATGGATGGGCGCTTCACATATGTCAGTGTGGGATGGTGGATTCGGTGCATGACATGTCGGTTCTCAAAGAATGTTGGGAGGAACCAAACTTCCCGCATCCATCAACCGGTGAGTGAGTACTGCCAATGAATCATGTTTTACATTGTTTCTGTAGCTTGTGTAGTCCATAAAACCTAATTATGCAATTGGTTCATGTGTTGCAGGCCACTACTATCTGGTGGACGCTGGTTACGCACTGGAGTTAGGATACATGGGTCCTTTTAGAAATATAAGGTACCATCTAGATGATTTTAGGGGTATACCTGTAGAGACTATGTCTCGACAGGAGAAATTTAATTTGACTCATTCTTGGCTACGCAATGTTGTAGAACGGTCATTTGGGGTTCTAAAAAACTGGTGGCAGATTCTTGATGGGGTACCGTACTACCATATGACCAAACAAAAGATGATTATAATTTCTTGCTTTGCACTCCACAATTACTTATTCATTAGGGAGCATGGATTAGGATCCGCAACCTACCCACCGTCTCCCTAGGTTCAGCTCAATGCTAGTAACAGTATGTCTGCGGTTAGGGAGTTCATATCTTTGGGACTGTGGGGACAATGATTGTGGATAGGTAATGTACCCATTGATGGTTGGGTAAGTGACTTTTGCATGGGAACTGCCTTCATGCTCATTCTTAGGTGCCTAGAAAATGGTACAAATTTTGTACAGATGCCACTTAGGTCATTTGGTACTGGAGGAGATTGGGTCTAAGGGGAGCAGCCGATGGCATGAAGGAGAGGGTTCAAGTTTGTATGTGCATTTTCACCATTTGAGCTTCATCTGCTCACTGTATGAGGTGCCTTAAAGGAGGTACAACTTGTGTATTGTTGTTCCACGTAAGCACCCAATTAGATGTAGATGACTGTTGTGATTTGAAAACAATTGTTTATGGCCTGCTGTAATGGGCAAATGCGTAGGAGAAGTCTGATTTTTTGACACTTCTTCTACCAGTTAATTAAGTGGCTTCTAGGGGCTGCAAGTTTTGTAAATGTGCCCACCACTAATTCTTCGTCAAAGAGGTAAGAGCTGTAGTTGTTTCACATGTATGGTGGAAACTGCCACTAGTTTTGTAAAGGCTCCACTAATTCTCAAGTACTAGTGTTATGGACGAAACAACTGCAATTTGAGATGCCTTATAAGCACGAGGTGGTTGTAATGCATTGTTGTAATGGGTTCTTAGAAGTTGGAATGACCTGTTAGTAAGAACTGTTTAATGGGTTCTTGGGACAACTGTTGTTTTGTATTAAATGGAAGCCTTGTAATATTGGGATCAGCATATGTCTGATCGGCGCCACCTTTGAATGGATGCTGGTGTGTTGGCGCTGGTGAACTGTTGTACTGTAGTGTTGTTATGGGTCCTATGGAAGGCCAATGCACTGTTGTAATGACTGGTAATTGCTTGAAGAGATAGATGTGGCATGTACTGTGGCGGCAATGAACTATTATTTGTATGGCCACTGCTGGATTGAAGTGGCAATGGCATGCCTTGTTGATTTGGCGCCAGAATTTGAATTGTTTTAGTTACAACACTTTCAAATTTGAATGTCATTCAATGCTTAGGGGGTGTTTGGTTCTTTAGTCGCTCCTAAAATTTATGTCACATCAAATGTTTAGAGGCTAATAAGGAGCATTAAATATAAATTAATTACAAAACCAATTACATAGATGGAGGCTAATTTCCGAGACGAATTTTTTAAGCCTAATTAATCCATCATTAGCACATGTTACTGTAGCACCATGTTGTCAAATCATGGCCTAATTAGGCTTAAAAGATTCGTATCGCAAATTAGTCGCAAGTTGTGCAATTAGTTTCGTAATTAGTCTATATTTAATACTCCATGCATATGTCCAAACATTCGATGTGACAAGAATTTTAGGAGGAGAGGAAGGAACCAAACAGACCCTTAGTCTGGGCCGGCTGCCTGGTCTGCTGGAGCTGGCTGATTGCCCTGTGTGACTGATCAGCAGTGCTAACAGCCCAACCAGTCACAATACGAGCCGAATAGACCTTAGGCTGCGTTTAGTTCGCGAAATGAAAATTTTTATACGTCACATCGGATGTTTGATGTCGAAAGGAGTTTTCGGATACTAATAAAAAAAACTAATTACATAGCTCGTCTGAAAACTACGAGACGAATTTATTAAGCCTAATTAATCCATCATTAGAGCATGTTAGTTACTGTAGCACTTATGGCTAATCATGGACTAATTAGTCTTAAAACATTCGTCTCGCAATTTTTAATCAAACTGTGCAATTAGTTTTTTTCGTCTATATTTAATACTCCATATATGTGCCGCAAGATTTGATGTAATAGTTTAGGGTGAAAATTTTTTACAACTGAACCAGGCCGTCCATCCCTTCTTGGATTCTTGACACCCGTCCTTATCCTTTCGAGACCGGTGGAAATCGTTTTTGTACTTAGCGAATGATATAGATGTCATGATGTTTCACATCAAACGCCCATTGATAGGTCATGGACTCATGGTAGCAACAATGTTATAGGGGCTAGCATGGCCTGTCCCTATCACTTGTTCAATACCGGAATGTACTATTAGGGCCATGCCTTCTCCTATTCCCGCATGGGGCAGCATGCACCATGTTGTTTGACGTGACTTTGATGCGTTGCTTTTTTACCCTTCGGTGGAAGGAAATGCTCAGCTGAGTTCGTGCGGCGGTACTCTGGTGCCCTTCCCCGGCGTGAGGGAAAGCTGAGTCCTGCAAGGGCGTCCCCTTTTGGTAGGCTCCACCTCCGACGAGGACCCTTGGTGCATGCTTGGCCGAGTTCTCCACTATTGAGTTTTGCATCGGAACTCGGTACTGTAAGGCCTCATTTAGTTTCTCTTCTAAACATTTACGTTCTATCCATCAAATATTTAGACATATATATAAAATATTAAATATAGAGTAAAAACAACTCATTACCAAAGGTTACCTCGATGGGGTATAAGCCCGAATAACGAGGGAGAGGGGGAGTACCCCATGTCCAGACTTTTGTCATTTGTTGAAAAAAGGAAAACACAGAAAATGTGTTGATTAAAATGTTTAGCACACATTATTAGGAAAAAAAGTTTAGAACAAAAAACAAAAAATATTATCGGTGTTTCGAGTTACCACCAACGAGTAAATTTCTAATATTACGCGTCTGGCTCGAATGGTGTGCTAAGAGGACACGAGGTTTATACTGGTTTGTGCAGAATGCTCCTACGTCCAGTTCGTTGCTGCTTCTCGTGTTACTAGCACTGAAAAGTTCGTAGTAGGGGTTACAAACGGGCGAGAGAGGGACATGTCCCAAGTCTCTGGTGAAAGGAGTAAACGGGTGCTGAAGGAGCTCGGTTGCTGCTCAACTGTGTGCTCGGGGTTTAATGGGTTTGTTCGGATTTGGCTTGAATCGATCCGATGCCCCCTAATGGGGCGCCCTGCTTTCTTTTTTATAGGATAAGGGAAAGCACGGGTTACAGCGGAAGGAAAGAGAAGACCGAGAGAGAGCAGGGTCGCCGGGTCCTTCCTCTCCTTCATGCGGGTCCCGCTGACACTGTAAATGTTAACAGGGATGGCGCCACGTCGCAATCTTATCCGTCACTGGCACCATGCGCAGCTGTCGTCTGCCGGTTACAGCGCTCCACTCCGTCCTGACGGACGTCGTGGTGAACCGACGTGCCTATCAGTGTTCGTACGATGGTTAGGCAGAACAGTACCGATACGCTCGACGCTGTTCTTGATGTGAATCTTCCGGTTTGGCCCATCATGACCACGGGTTACATCGGGGCGTGCCGGTCTCTTTTCTGGTGTCAGAGCTTTGACCTAGGCCCATACGCTTGGATCTGGAGTGGTTGGTGGTGGTATGGGCCTCCGTCGGGCGAGGCGGAGCGCCAACCCTAGGGTCGGGCGAGGCGGAGCCTGCGGTCCCGGGGTCGGGCGAGGCGGAGCGCGAACCCAAGGGTTGGGCAAGGCGGAGCCCGTGGCCTTGGTGCCGGGCGAGGCGGAGCCCGTCCCCAGAGGTCAAGCGCGACGGAACCCACGTCCTTGGGGTCGGGCGAGGCGAAGCCCTCCCCCAGGGGTCGGGCGAGACGAAGCTTGTGCGCCTGGGGTCGGTTGGAGCTGTAGTCGCGCTCTTGACTGCTTGGATGAGTCAATGTTGATGGTCATTAGCTCATCATCTTCGGTTATCCTATTATTGGGCCCCGACAAATATTAAGGCCTAAATTAGGGTATGCATGATATTATGGGCTTATGTGGCCTGGATGTGTTAAAGCATCTCCAAGAGTCCCTAAGAATTTGTTCTGAAAACCAAAGAGTTTTTCGGTTCGAAAAAAGTACCGGGAGCACTAAATAAGATCATCTTCAACCGTTTCCATTAAATCACTCCTAAAATATCAAAAATTTGGTCCCACATAAAATTTTCTTTTGTCTCCGTACATACACACACAGAACTCGTCCGGTCGTGCCACCACCGTCGCCTCGTTCACCAAAGGGCGGTTGTAGAGCACGGTCTCCACCTCCATGCTGATGATGTTCTCCCCGACGCTGATGATCACATCCTTGGACCGGTCCCAGATCTCCATGTACCCGTCCGGGTGCATCACGCCGACATCTCCCGTGTAAAATGTCGCGGGGCTCTCCTCTTTGGCGCGCGAAGGAGAAGACGCCCGGGATACGCAGGATCGTGAGTCCGCGGATTTTTCTGTGCGTGGGGGTGATTTTTTTTTAAGTGCTAAAAGATTGGGAGGTGGGATTGAAAATTGTTGGAGATGAGTTTTTTTTTCAATCTTGCTAAAAATCTTAGATTGAGAGACTGTTTTGGATACTCTTGGGGATGCTCTTAAGGTTCTGCAGAGTATATGTATCTGCATAGTATTATTTGAAAAAATACGTATATAAAGCTATAAAGGTCAGTACGGTGTTTTACTAGTTACATTTTTGTTACTGTTGTGTTGAAAACGGCTAGAACTCCGCTTCATTCAGAAAAGGAAAACACAGAGGTTTAGCACAAAAAACAAAAAGAACTCTACTTTAAATTACTAAGGTCCATTTGGGAAAGAGCAAAAAACAGATGTTTAGCATAAAAGACAAGGAACTCTGAAAGTAGCCAAGTACAGAGGTTCACTTAGGACTTAGGAGCAAAACACAGAAGTTAAGCACAAAAACAAAAATAATCTGTCAAGAATGGGATTCGAACCCATGCCCTTTCGGACCAGTACCTGAAACTGGCGCCTTAGACCAACTCGGCCATCTTGACACAGTAGTTGTAGCTTAATAATAATCTTATATGAACCCGTCGGAAAGCCGAGACAAAAGGGAAACAACTTCCAGTCCAGCTTGCATGATTGCATTTGCATCCCGGTATGAATGTATCAGTGTATGAACCAAGAATCTAGTTTCCATAATTCCATGAACTCCACCAGTCACCACAAACTTTGCCTACAACTACAGTATCTCCATATATGTGTATCTGAGAAATTCCAGGCTCATAACGTGAACAAAAATAACTATACTTACTTATTCACCAAAAGAATTTAATTAACACATGACAAATTGTTGTGTGAGACATATCGAGCTCATTAGATGAAACAAAACAACTATATTTATTCACCAAAATAATTCAATTAACACATGACAAATTGTTCTACACATTCTTCTAGTACGCACAAATGCGCTATCTTCCATGCTCCACCCACCCAGCTCTGCTACCTAAGATAAAACACAAAGAATTGAACTCGTACATTGTTGTACAACACAACAACATCTATTCCTGTCGTATAAATATAGTTCTTCTGCACAAGGTTCAGCGTCAGCTGATGCGTGTTATGATGTATCGACCTTTTTCTAAGTCGTATATGATTTTCGTCTTGGGCTTCCTCCATCTTGATACAAAAAGTACTCCACATAAAAGAAACATTCCCAGCACAGCAAACAATGGTCTATTGCTATGGGTTGATTCTGCAGCAGTGTGTAATGGCTTTAAACTTGTATTTTGCATCAGTGTGATGAAAGCTCCTAGAGCCCATTCAACCTGAATGTCTCCAACCTGGTTTGAATACTCAATCCTAATCAGGAGAAAATTAAATTAGATGAGCATATGAGATCACTTGGGAGTAAATTTCACTATGGCGTACTCAATATGCTTGCCTCTTATCATCCAGTGGTACACCAAGACTGTCATGCAGTAGAGCCACAATATATGCCATCGAGAAGCAATACCGTGAAAAATGTTCATCTGACCTATTAGGATACTTTTTTCTAAGGGTGGACAAATCCTGATTGCAAAATTGTTCTCCAGCAAACATAAAATCAGATAGTGATGAAGACTTCTTAAGTCCAAAGAACTGACAGAGAATGTACAGGAGTTAGAAGTGTCAGAAGAAAAGGTTGACATGCAAAAGGAGAAAAGAAACATGTAATGGACCTTTGAAGTAAAATAGAAATTTTCAGTTGCCAAGAAGTATCCACGCAGCTCAGGTACGAAAGTAGATCCCAGGTGACAATGTTGATACTGGCACTTTTCTGCATTTATATGAGATACATGTGGCACTAATCTGTCAGACATCATGCTAAATTGAGCTTGTTCAGGTATACTAATTCAGAAGCAGTTAGGCAAAATATTTGAAGCGCATGAGATTTGCAAAAGGTATTGACTTGGTGCATCAGTGAAAAACATCTATCTTCAAGTGATTTTTATGTCAGTGTATGTGAACAACTGAACAAAGATTTGTAGTTTTGCATATATTTCTTACCCTTTCCTTTTTGCAGTAAAAGCAGCGAAGAAGATATGCACTCCGTAAAGTTTCCAGTCCCATTATCAACATATTGGTTCTCTAATGTCGACCTTGAAGCACCGCTCATCCTCACCATCACTTCTTCATTGTGTGAATATCCTCTGGGAGCACAAGGATCAGCAAGTGTACCATTTTTGGAAGAGCCTGCAAATGCGGGTGGTGAACTTGAAGAGCTACTTCGCTTGGTAATTAGTACTTAGTAGCTCCATAGACTATAATGAAACTGTAGAAAACACAACATATTAATCCCTTCCTGTTTCCCACACATCTTACACTCTGTTTAGTTACCAAGTATACAATAAACCAATGGAATGAGTAACTGCTTCAGAAAATTTTCAGTCAAGCGCTCACTTCATCAAACTGCTAAAATGGATCCTATTCTATAACTATGGTCCAGGTACATTTGTACTTACATAGCATACCAAAATAATTGTAGTAAGAATTACTTATAGGCACTGTGTTCATGAAGTAGTGTCTAGTCGTGTGACAGTGTGAATGAACTCTTCATTCAGAGTATATATTTTGTGAGACTTAGTTCCCTTGTACATCAGGTGCTGAATTCCTAATTATAGTTGCAAGCATTGTTTTTTGAGGCATCCAGGAGTGTCCTCAATGCCATGGGACATCATAAGGTCTTAGTTACTGCGGTTACGCCTAGTCGCCTAGGTCTAGTGCATGTTCCCAATGACACAGGAACAGGACGCCACAGGTCTCAGAAACAAAGCTTTCAATAGTGCTAAAGTTTAGGCTGACCATATTGATAGAGTAAGGAAAATTTAAATCCAAACAAATACCTCTTGACCTCAGCATTTCATGGAACGAGTCTTGAGCTGCATTCTGCGGAAGTAAATGATTCATCAGCCGGTTAATCTATTGTAGGATTCACAAGGTTATACAAAGTAGAAGAGTCAGTGGATATAAATAACTCACTTGACCAAAGTTTAAAAAGCTGTTGGTATAGAGAGTGTATGTTCTTTCACCAAAAGTATAATTATATGACAGTTCAGGTGGAAGTACTTCATCAGAAACAAAGGTAAGCTGAAACAAAACAGCAACAGTTACTTTGTTAAAAAAAACATATTTTTGGAATATGACCAGAAAAATAAAAACTATTATATGTATTGACATCAAGAAACCATAAGTGGAATTTGACCATCCTATATTACTGAAGGCATTTATAAATCTTACAGAAATCATAATTTCAGGTAAGTGAGTCCTTTTGAATTTTAGTACACTATCATGGGACTCATTAGCATGAACTGTATTTAAACAAGATCCAAGATCCCAGAGGAAAGGATCACAAACTGTGTATGCACTCATCGCTGAACCTGAGCTGAAGCGCCCCCAAGTTCAATTATTCCAACGGTTTTGTTAGGATCCCCTCCAAGTCTGCCAAGAGCATAATTTGCCGCAACCCAAGCATAGATACCTTCATCCGAGCCTGTAAAAGAGGTACCAGCAAGTGTAAGCAAACAAGTTGAAAGTATTTCAAAAGGGCACTTTTACACACCATACCCCCAATGAAACTTTATGCTTCGTTTTGATTCAAGTTTTTGGTCTGTTACTCAACCAACAGAAATGCCATATAGTAATGCCCAGAGCTGCATAGCCATTCATATTTCTGTTAGTCATTTCCAAATCCATCAGCTCACATCTATTGCAAGTTTGCAACAACGAACCAGCAGCAATTGGCGCTCTCTTTACATACACACCTGGAATCAGTTAGCATTTCCAATTCATTGCATTATTGATCATTTCATTTAAACACCCAATTCTGTATCCACAATGCAATCAGCCACTGAGCATGAGAGCTAAAGTACAATCACTTCCCCAGGTGGCAGAGAAACGGCAAGAGGAAAGCAGTACCTGGGATCACCTTGGCCCACGCGTCCTCGAACCGGAACCCAGAGGCTCGTAGTACGTCCCTGCAAGACGCCAAGATCGCCTCCTGGGCGCGCTCCTCGAGCAGGCGCAGCCCTGCGGTGGCCATGAGCCGCACCTCCGCCTCCCCAGCGGCGCCGCCCGCGCCGCCAATCTCATCCCTCGCGAAATCTATCAGCGGCTTCAGAGACTCCCCGGCCCGCGCCGGGTCGGCGGCGAAGGACGAGAGGCCCGGGGAGACGCGCATCACGGTGGAGCGGGTCAGATCCGGGCGGCCGTCGCGCCCCGTGGCGAAGACGTGGGCACGGGTGCCCGTGCTGCCTCCGTCTATGAAGACGGAGAAGAGCGCGGAGGCGGAGGCGGGGGCGGGACGCGGCGGCGGGGCGACGACGTGGACGAGCGCGGAGACGAGGAGCGCGAGGAGCGCGGTGCCGAGGCAGAGGCCGCAGAGCCTGCTGGCGGCGGCGGGGCCGTGGCGAGGGGGGTTTGGTGGTGGGGTCAGGCATGGTGGTGAGCGGCCGGGCCGGTCCGCCGCTGACGGCCGCCGCCGCCGCCCGCCGTGACTCGTGGACGGCGAGAGAGGTGACGACGACGTCGAGGCGTCGAGCCTTTATTTTATTTTTTATTACAGTTATATGGTTTTTAAAATTGTGGGGGAGGAGCGCTTTTATAGTACGGGCAGGGGCCGGGTGGAAGGCGCTGTGCGAAGTTTACGTCAACGCATCATTAAGACGACTTTTTGTTTTTTATTACACTAAAGAATGAACTTTATATTAAATTTATTTATTTATTTATACTAGGCATTCCTGTTTAACCAAACTGCTCTATACAATGGGAATCTACGTACGCGTACGGCACGCTTGAAGTGTGTACTTAGTTACAATGAATTTTGACGGCTTCTATGCAAATAAAGAATTGAACACATTGTTGGATAATCAACAACCTAACATTTTGACAGCAAATCTAATTCGTTCTATAGTTTGAGCTCTAAGTCCAGCTCCTCGACGTCGCCGCCGGCAGTGTCGTCGTCTGAATCGACGAGGTCCACGAATGCGACCTGGGGCAGCGCCAGCGGCGTCGCCTGGCCAGGCTTGGCATGCGCTCGCCGAGGACCCTGCCGCTGGCTCGCCGTTGATGAGCTCTGCACGTCAGACCAGGTAAACAACACTTGCCACTGTAAACTAAATCAACCAAACATTCATAGCCTATGGGGACATTGTTAAGTAAAAATCTATGTTTTAAATTATAAGTCGGTTATACGTAGCTTTTATTACGTATCTAGATATATATTATATCTACGTACATTATACGGTAAAGGACGTTCGTAGAAAAGAAAAAAAGATTAGAGTTCGAGGAAGTACTGGTAGATACTATATATAGATAGATACCTCAGACGACGCAGCCTGTCCCATGACAGGAAGTGAAGTGACGGCGCTCTGAACCTGATCGGCCTGACGATTATGGTTCTGATGAGACGAATGATGGTTCTGATGGGACGAAGTGTGGCCGCCGTTCGTTGTAAACAGCCTGCTGCGTGATGCACACAACCAACCAAGCATGATCGTGACGAGTCTAAAGCAAGTCACAGGCCATTATATTTTGCTTATATATATACGCCTTTCTCGTCTTCAAGCAACACAATGATGGGTAAAAAAATGCAAATTGTGTAGTACTAATACTTGCCTGGTCAAAGAATCATTGCCGTAATAATGCTGGGCGAGGTAATACGGAGCCAAATACCCTCTTGTCATTTGCAGGTGATGAACAGCTCCATTTCCGATCTGTAAATTCTTGTACTGCTGAAATTAAAAATACTTTCTTTATTTTCTGACAGTGTCTGAGAACAGGGAGAGAGTGGGCTGCATCGGAATCGGCAGACGCACGTACGTGTTGATTCTGTGCCGGCGCCGCTGCCACGCCGGCCGCATGCACGACCAGAGGCAGCGCCGGCGGCGGGTGATGCTGAGGCGCCGACGACAGGGACGACGCGGCGGCGTAGCAGCGATCGGCCATCTCGAGCGCCACCCTGATCCGCTCCAGCTCCGCCACGCCCAGCCCTCGCCGCGGCTCCCGCCTCGCCGCCGGCGACGTGGTGTCCTCGGCGGCGGAGGCCTTCCGCTTCTTTCCGCTGGCCTCTCCGCTCACCATGGTCGCCGCCGCGATCGATGATCTTCAATCAATATTATCTCTCTAGCTGAGCCGGCGCCGGCGCTCATCCGTCTCCGTCTTCCATCCACGCACGCACGCGCTTGGCTATATAAGCGGGCGGGCGGGCGGCGACGCCATGCATATCCTCGATCGGGCAATTGAGCTGTATCTCAGCATTGACGGCGGGGCGCGATCTGCCGCGCATGAATTTCAGATATGCTCCGTGTAAATCCCTTCTCCTTGTGCGCCGGATCCCGGATTCCTGATGCGGTAAGTGTGTTGGATGCGGCTAAGATTTGAACCATCCAGCGCGTCCAAGTTACTGCCGCGATCGCCATGCATGGAAACAAATCCCTGCCGCGATCGATCTTGCTTTTACTCCCCTCCTGCTCCTCCGCGCGCGTTCTCAACACTTCCAGCTAGCGCTAGCTACGATATACACGAAGAAATCCGGATTTGCAGCCTCGTTTCGGATACACCAAACGTACAAAATCTTATATACAAATGCAAAAGGATGAGCCCACGCAGTCATGCTTATGTAAGTATATATCTCATTGAATGATCGATTCAGACATTCAGTGAAGCCGCACCCAGTACACGTGCAAAAACTGAACTTGTTTCAGCAATATTGTTGGCTGTTGTTTACGGGAACTGGGCGCCGGTGAATGTCTGGCCGAACGCCCACCCGGCCGGCGCGGCGTTGTAGGACACGACGGAGCGGCGGTCGCTGGTGGTGACCCTGAACGAGAGCGGCTGGCCGTCGAGGCGCACGTCGCCGGCGCCGCCCACGTTGGCGACCAGCACCAGGTTGAAGTAGGGGTGGCCGTTGACGGTGAACCGGATGCCGCCCCGCCTCCGGCACGGCACCCTGCGGTAGGCGACGGGCACGATGCCCGCGCGGTACGTGGCGATGCGGAGGAACGCCGGCTGCGATAGGTCGAAGTGCCGCAGCGGCGGGTTGCACCACCCGCCGGCGTCGTTGGGGAGCGCGTAGTTGGGCGGGCACAGGTTGGTGGCCGTCACCACGACGGATGATGACGAGCCGCCGGGACCCGGCGCGCACGAGCCACGGTCGCCGCCGGCGCACCGCAGCTCGAAGCACGCGCCGCAGCTCTGCCCGCCGCTGAACAGCGCCGTCGTCGCCGTGCCGTAGCCCTGGCTGTACGTACAGGTCGCCGTACCCGCACGCGCCACCTGTGCATTGCTCCTTATTAGTTTATAGGTATTGGAGGCAGCAGCAATTGATGATCAACCACGCTCATTAGGCAGCAACAGCATCGATCGGTAAAAGAAGCTCGCCGGGGGGCCAACTGATCAAGGTACGTACCCATCGTGCCGGAAGCGTCGGCGCCGCCATAGAAGGTGGCGTGCGCATTGATCCAGCGCCCGACGCCATAGCCTTGAGCTGAGGAGGAGAACGTCATGGAGAGCAGGGCGAGCAAGAGTAGCACCGCTAGCGTTGCCATCTTCTGTCAGTCTATGCAATGCAATGCAGTGCAGCAGGTGTGCAAACGCCTCTGAACTTGGAGGGGGTGCAGAGATCGAAGAGCAGCGACGCGTGCGGGTAAGTAGCTAGAGAGATGCACATGCTTGGACCTAGTGACCGACACGCTACTCGATCGTACTGTAACTGATTCATAGGCTAGCTCAGTAGGTACAAAAGCGAAGGCGGTTGTACTTGTACACCCTCACGTGTCAATATAAATGCAAGTAGAGCACTTTTAGGTTAGGGTTTGTCATTCAGGCCTATTTTCTTCTTCGCGCTTTTACACTCAGTAAATTAAGTCTGAACAAAAAAAAGGGGAAAAACAGATATGAAATGAGTCGAGGACCTGCAAATTTGTCTCAAGTGTATGAGCGATCTTAACTGCAAAAGATCTCTGAACTACTTATTTACCAGATATGCAACGGTAGCAATTGTGAGTTGTGACAGCATAAAACTGCTGTTCATTTGCCTGTTACTCTATCCTAGTACAGCAGAAACGCGCATGCGTTGTCCCTGTGGCCTGTGCTCAATTCAAGGTTCATAAGGAGATGTGTGACCATGCACTGTTAACTCAGTTCATGCAATAAATCTATATCTATATCTATACCTACTAATAAAGAGGCAAAATTTCAGCCTATTTTTTTTGTTCATCTATTTTTTGGTTCATCTCCCTATAATTACCAGAAAATGAAGAGTTTCTTCCATCCGGACTTATATATATCCGTGCTCATACGAGTTATAATAGCTCTTGTCTAGCACGATACAATGTCCAATTCGAAAATGTATTGGGTCGTGTATGTGACCCGGACTCATAAGCCATGCTCATATGTTCGTCCATCACCTCATTCTACTACTTTTTAGGATCTAGATACATAGTTAATTACTATCAACGAGTTCAAATAGGAGTGCATCTGCGGTGCTATTTATTTTCCTATTTTTCTTTCCCAATGAGTTTAATCTAACTTCTAAACTTCAGACAAAAAGAGCAAAAACTTTAGACAAAACAAACAAAACAATCTACCGAGACAAAAGAAAAAGATCGAAGTCCGAGAAAAAAAAACAAAAGAAAAAAAAGAGGGAAAAAAACAACGGACAAAAACTATAGAAGAAGAAAAGCCAAAAAGAAAAAACATTGAAAAAAACTACGGAAGAAGAAAAATCTTAAAAAACATCAGACAAAAACAATCTAGCGAGGAAAAAGCCGAACGTAGTCCGGGTAGAAATAGGAACGTGAAGGTGAAATAAAAAACAAAAAAACTAAAACCAAAGAATTCTTGTTTAATATTACCATAAGAAAGGTAGAAGCTACAGATACATCTCTATTTGGATTAGAATTCCTATTTAGATTTAAGATAGGAGAGATATATTTGATTAGGATTTCTAGCTGTCTATATATAAAACAGGAGGGCTGCAAACAAATAAAGACCCCATTCACTGGTCTGAAACTGGCTGATTTTGTGAGAGAGAAATACTGTAGCGGCAGATTGATAAACAGTATTTCGTGAGAGCAACAAGCCGGCTGGTCTGGTTTTGTGAGACCAGCGAACAACGCCAAAGACAGTTTGGGCCAGCAACTCACCCCGTTCGGCTCTTCAACAGTGGGTACTGATCTGTTTTCTTTACTTTTTCTTTTTGTTTGTGCAGTGATACAACATGTCAAGTCGTGGAGCGGTGGAGGTAGTAGTAATGATTTGTGATGTAAAATATGAACTTTTGAGTTGTGTTCGGCTCTTCAACAGATGTGGGTGCTGATCTGTTTTCTTAACGTTTTCTTTTTGTTTGTGTAGTGATACAGCATGCCAAGTCGTGTAGCGGTGGATGTGTAATGGTTTGTGATGCAAAATATGAACTTTTGAGTTGTGATTTGTGACTAAGCAACGTGGTTTCACAGATTTATATATACTAAATTGTTACTTTCCAAATTCATAATAATGTATTATTGTTCTATTGTGGCAGACCCGATGGGCGCCCAAAATCCAACGGGTGACCCGCGGGTGCGGGTGTAATTTCTTACCCACGGGTCTCATCACATGTGGATGCAGCTGCCTGTTGCAGGTCTTATTGCGGACGGGTTTTTGCTCCACCCGCATCTCACCCGACCCATTGCCATCCCTACCCGTGACGGCGAGTTAGCGGACTCAGGGTGTTCGTGCTCCTGGAATGACGTTTTTGCAAGGAGGACGCTCGTGGAGGCGCTTCTATATGACTCGGGGTGGTGTGTACTGTTGTCGCCACGGAAGAAGGATTGGAGACTATGGAAGTGTGAGCGCTATGAAATTCATGTAAGTCATTGCCTTTTGCACAACGAATCGCTTGATCTTATTTCCACTATGGACTCCGTCGTGGTTGGTAAAAGGAAAATATCTCATACGGATGAACCGTAATTTCAGGCTTGTAGCTAAACGGAGGGAGTATATTTTTATGGGTTCTCAAAGAAAGCAATGAAACTCGATATTTTACCGTTGCAGCACATAGATAGTTTAAAAATAAAAGTTATAGTATATTTACATCAAACTATCATGATTGTATTTTAATTCTGTAAGGAAAATGGACTCTAGGCCCATTTACTTTGGATTTCGGTGTTTGATGACCAACACAACCAAGTTGTACTAATGAATTTGCAAGTGATTGTTTTGTAGTTCAATAGGGTGTAAGACGTGACTTGGACAAAGGCGACATGATGATCCGATGATCAACACCATAAGCAAGACCCTAGGAGCACAAGAGAAGACCCAAGATATCAAGCAAAGTCCAAGCACAAAGATAGGAACCAAGCCATACGCAAGATCGCGAAGAAATGAGCTCACAGAGGTGACCGGACACTGGACCGGACGCTGGAGGAAAGTGACCGGACGCTCTGATCAAGAGGCTCGGCAACAATAGACGTTAGCAGCCGCGACCGGACGCTGAGTACTGAAATCGATCGGACGCACCGATGGTATTGTTCATCATCACTGGCAATATATTAAGTACTGACCGGACGCTGGAAGCAAATGATCGGACGTAGAACTGCAGCGTCCGATTAAGTACAGAAGGTTCCAAAGCGACGAAATTGCGACCGGACGTGTCCGGTGGCATGTGATCGGACGCTAGCAGCATCCGATCAGTTGATCATGGCTCTAACGGTCGGGACGACCGGACGCGTTCGGTCATGACGTGATCAGTGTCCGATCAGTAGCAGTAAAGCGGGATTTCATCCCCAACGGCTACTTTCTCAGTGGAGCTTATAAATATACCCCCAACCGGCCATTTAAAGGGGTTGGAGCTGAGGAAACATATCTAGGGTGTTGATACACCATTTGAGTGATCTCCACATGCATAGTGCTTAGTGTTTCATTAGGTGATTAGCGTAGGTGCTTTTGCGAAGTGCTTAGGTTGATTAGACCACCGCTTATGTGCTTGCTCTAGGTTTAGGTCTAGTGTTTAGTGAGGTTTGCATACCTCTTAGTACCCGGTGCTTGCGCGCACCATTGTTATATATTAGAGGGGCTTGTAGTATTGCGAGATCACACCAACCACGTTTGTGGTGTGGCCGCCACCGTGTACCGAAGGGAACAAGGCCCGTGGCCGGTTCGGCTGAAAACTTGATAGTGAAGACGACGGGGAGCATCTAGGAGAGGCTTGCTGGAAAGCACGTCGGAGACCCACTTGCACGTGGGGAAGGCCCGAGGCTATCCACGGAGTTACCCGACCAGGAGCTTGGCCCTTGCGAGAAGCTCCAACGAGGACTAGGGGAAAGCTGATGCACTTCTCGATACCTTAGTAAAAATATCGGAGTCATCGATGGGAGTTTGCATATCTCTACCTTGCTATTTAGCTTCTGTATTTATATTGATTGTATTACTTCTTTTGCGGTAGAGATAGCAACACACTAGTAAAACCGTAGTTACACATTTAGATAGTTTATCTTTTGAATATGTTTTGCTAAGGTTAGAAAAAGAGATCATAGTTTAGAGTTAGAATTTTAAGTTGCCTAATTCATCCCCCCTCTTAGGCGTCACGGTCCCCTTCAAGTGGTATCAGAGCCGGTTGGCTCAATTTGGACCTTTGGCTTAACCGCCGTTGAGTCGACGCTATTTAGAGTGGTTGGGATGGATACCTCTAGGCCTCCGCACTTTGACGACACTAACTTCCCTTACTATAAAACTAGAATGGCTTGTCATCTTGAGGTGGTTGATTTTGGTGTTTGGAGAGTCACTCGTGATGGGATGAAACCCATTAAGAATCTCGATAAACTCACAAAGAGTGAAGAGAAAGAAATGCATTTCAATGCTAAAGCTAAAAATTGTTTGTTTAGATCTTTTAGCATGGATGTGTTTAACCAAGTGTTCACTTTAAATACAGCACATGAAATTTGGTTAAAACTTCAAGAGCTCCATGACGGCACAAGTAATGTCCGTGAGCAAAAACATTGTCTAGCTAAACAAAATTATGATTCCTTTGAAATGAATGATGACGAGCTTGTTCGTGATATGTATTCTCGTTTGAATCTAATTATCAATGAGCTCCATTATATAGGATTAACAAAGCTAGATGACGCGGACATCGTGAGGAAGATCATCTCCGTGCTACCACAAAAGAAATATGCAAGCATTATCACCATCCTTCACAACATGGAGGACCTGAGCATCATGACCCCGGCCATAGTCATTGACAAGATAGTGGCATTTGAAATGTCACGCAAGATGAGTCAAGAAGAAGCCTCTTTATCAAGGAAAGGCAAAACTCTCACATGTAGTGAGAAAAAGAAGATGAAGGGAAAGTAAGTTGAGATAAGTTCAAGCTCAAGCTCCTCAAGTGAAGATGAAGAAGAAGAAGAAGATGATGATGATGATGATAAAGATTCAAGTGATGATGATCAATCTTCCTCCTCCACCTCTGACCTTGATGAAGAATCAATCAAACTTATCAACAAGGTGGAGAAGATGATCCAAAGGCTCAATGTCAAGGGTGTGCCAATCCAAATTCAAGATATCATTTTCACCAATCAAAGAAATGAGCAAAGAAAGAGAGGATGCTATGGATGCGGCGAGTTAGGATACTTTGTGGAAATTTATCCAAACAAGCCCACACCCAAGACAAAGAAGAAGGCATGCAAGAACCAAGCCCTCACATCAATAAGGTCATGGGATGATTCTTCAAGTGAAGAAGAGCACCATCACAAGAGGTGAGGCCGCAAGCACTCATCATCAAGCTCTTCTCGTATGTGCCTTATGGCACGAGGCAACGAAAGCTCATCCGAGTGATAGTGATGATGAAATGCCTTCTTATGATAAAATTATGCAACAAAATCTTAATTATGCTAAAGTTTACACTAGTCAACAAAAGAAGCTAAAAAATTAAAAGAAAAGCTAGATAGTTCATAAGAAGCATATAAAACTTTGCTTGAATAATATGAGAACTTTGCTAATCTCAATGTTGAAATATCTACTAAAATTGAGCAACTTGAGGCTAGTGCAACAACAAATGCATGCACAATCAATGATGTGCAACTTGTAAAGAAAAATTAAAAATTAAAAGAAAAGTTAGTTAGATCACAAGATGCTTATAAAAAGTTTGCTTGCTAAAATGGAAACCATGTGCAAACATTGTGATGATCTAACTAATAAAGTTGCTAATCTTGAAGCCGTTGGTACAACCCCCACCAAGGCATCTAAAAAGAAAAGTTCTATCTTTAACATACCTAAAAGGATGCTTCTACTTCTTGTAATGATTTATATTTAGACTCACCCTTGTGCAACCAAGTTTGTGTTGAGAAAGTTGTTGTAGATACATGCACACAAGAGGTTGCAAAGGAGAATGAGCAACTCAAGCAAGAAGTAGCTCGCCTCACCAAGGACTTGACTTAAGAGAAATGCAAGGCAAAGCAAGCTCAACTTCATCAAGATAACACCATCAAGGGAGTGAAGAAGCTTGATGAAGGATAAACCGTGGTTTGCTACGTGTGCCACAAGGAAGGTCATAAGTCCTATGAGTGCAAGGTAAAGAATGGAGGAGGAGCGAAGAAGAAAGAGAAAAAGCAAACAAGCAAGCTCTCCAACACCTACACCAACAAGGTGAAAAAAGGCCTCCACACCTTATCTCTTGAAGAAGAAGAATGACAAGGTGGTGGCCATTAAGATGAATAAGCAAGCCAACAATGGGGTCAAACGCTTTTGGGTGTCAAAGGAAATCATTTCCAACATGAAGAGCACCAAGAAGGTTTGGATCCCGAAAGAGAAGTGAGAAGTCCATTGGATATCGAGGAATTTGGAGACTTGGCAAAGTATGGGTGCATTTCATGGGGTGCATCATGATTTACAAGATCATTGTCAAGTGGGTTAGTGAATACTATGAACCCAAATTCACATTCCCATGTTAGGTAACTAGATTCAATTTTCTTCAAGTAGTACTATATTTAATTTCCTACAAGTAGCATCTTTAAGCATCTACTCACTTTTCATGCCTAGGTTTGCATTTGCATGCTTATATCTTTCGTCATACATACACTAGGTATATCTTATGGTAGGCTTGCTCGGTTTCATTCTTAACCCTTGGAGCAAACCTACATGGTTTAAAATTATTTAGGAGCATGGCACATAGCTTGTCTTTCGATTGTTCATCTAATATGTGCCAAAGTCCAAATTGTAGATAATTTCTCCTGAATATCACCTTCGAAAATGACTCTCACATTCATATGATGTCATCTTTCAAGTGGTATTTTTTATTCTAAAATCAATGTGCATGTTTTCTATAAGTATTCCATACTTGTGTGCACAAATTTAGGGGGAGGTTACTCTACAAGTTGGATGCTTTGAGACTTACACCCTTCCGAACTTATCATGTGTGTAGTGGTCTCAATGCAAGGAAAATAGAGTCCCCGAAGCTAAGCATCATACTTCAAATATCCACCACCTATTGCGAGTGGTAGAAATCAAATTAGTTTCCACATGTGATATTTCTAAACCGATATTATCATGTTGACTTTATTTTGATATTTATATGCTTTCTCCATGCATTATATAGATTAAATTCCCTTGTGAAATAGTTTGCCAACTATGCATAAGATTGGCTATCTACCATATATTTAGGGGGAGCTTAGTCTATATAATGTAAAAGTCAAATTTTGTGACATATTCCACTCTACATACAAAGGATCACAAAGTTTGACCCTCTCTTGTGCTACTAATGTCTTCCTTTTCGGTGTTTGATTCCAAAGGGGAAGAATTTAGAGGACTAAAAGCAAGCATTAATTTGTAGGACCAAAAGCTAGGTAATAATAAATTACAAGCGGTAATGGTCCGAGAAAGGAAGGATAGTGGATTATGGATTAGTCTATGTAATGGGGAGAATTTGTAGGAAGCAAGGCTTAAATCCATAATGCCACATGGGGATATTTACAAGGGCAAGATAAGTTTTTATGTGGTATATTTTAGTTTTACAAGTAGTATCTTTTAGCATCATATAACCTCGCCTCTTGCATTACATCCTAGCAAGTAGGTAGTATTCAAATTTCAAAATTCTATTATTTGCTTGCTTTGGTCGTGTTGTCATCGATCACCAAAAAGGAGGAGATTATAAAGAAAATAGACCCTAGGCCCATTTACTTTGGATTTTGGTGTTTGATAACCAACACTACCAAGTTGGACTAATGAATTTGCAAGTGATTATTTTGTAGTTCAATAGGATGCAAGACGTGACTTGGACAAAAACGATATGATGATCCGATGATCAACACCATAAGCAAGACCCTAGGAGCATAAGAGAAGACCCAAGATATCAAGCAAAGTCCAAGCACGAAGATAGGAACCAAGCCATATGCAAGATCGCGAAGAAACGAGCTCACAGAGGTGACCGAACGCTGGAGGAAAGTGACCGGACGCTAAGTACTGAAATCGACCGAACTCACCGATGGTACTGTTCATCATCACCGACAACATATTCAGTACTGACCGGACGCTGGCGGCAAATCTACCGGACGCAGAACTGTAGCCTCCGATTGAGTACAGAAAGGTTCCAGAGTGGCAAAATTGCGACCGGACGCGTCCTGTGGCATGTGACCGGACGCTGGCAACGTCCGATCAATTGATCGCGGCTCTAACGGTCGGGACGACCGGTCGCGTCCGGTCAGGACGTGATCAGCGTCCGGTCAGTAGTAGAAAAGCGGGATTTTATTCTCAACGGCTACTTTTTCAGTGGGGTTTATAAATAGACCCCCAACCGGCCATTTAAAGGGGGTGGAGCTGAGAAAACATATCTAGGGTGTTGATACACCATTTGAGTGGTCTCCACATGCATAGTGCTTAGTGTTTTATTAGGTGATTAGCGTAGGTGCTTTACGAAGTGCTTAGGTTGATTAGACCACCGCTTATGCGCTTGCTCTAGGTTTAGGCCTAGTGTTTAGTGAGGTTTGCATACCTCTTACTACCCGGTGCTTGCGCGCACCATTGTTATACATTGGAGGGGCTTATAGTCTTGCGAGATCACACCAACCACGTTTATGGCGTGGCCGCCACCGTGTACCGAAAGGGAACAAGGCCCGCGGCGGTTCGGCAGGAAACTTGATAGTGAAAACAGCGGGGAACATCTGGGAGAGGCTTGCTGGAAGGCACGTCGGAGACCCACTTGCACGTGGGGAAGGCCCGAGGCTATCCACGGAGTTCACCGACCGGGAGATTGGCCCTTGAGAGGGATTCCTTGCGAGGGGCTCCAACGAAGAATAGGGGGAAGCTTGCGCGCTTCTCGATACCTCGGTAAAAATACCAGAATCGTCGATGGGAGTTTGCATATCTCTGCCTTGCTTAGCTTCCGCATTACATTGATTGTATTACTCCATTTGCGGTAGAGATAGCAACACACTAGCAAAACCGTAGTTGCACATTTAGATAGTTTATCTTTTGCATATGTTTTGCTAAGGTTAGAAAAAGAGGCCATAGTTTAGAGTTAGAATTTTAAGTTGTCTAATTCACCCTCCCCTTTTAGGCGTCACGGTCCCCTTCAAATTTAATTACATTTAGTTTTTTCGTTGCAATGCACGGACATATTTGCTAGTAACCAACCTATATAAGCTTTTTCCCCTTAAATTCCATCAAGTTTACAGATTTCATTTGGCTTGATGCAGTGCTCTTCTTTGTGCAGGACAATGAACATGAGGACCCATCAGTTAATGTGCTAACGTGCCTGACAGCCAGTTAGCATGTTGAATGTTGCATAGTCACAAAGACTGGATCTCAGAAGCTCCCCTGGCGGAAACAATTTTAGAAATGGATCCTTGGCTCGGCGCCAGAGTGACTGGCGCCGAGCTCGGCGCCATGGTCACTGGCGCCGAGGTCCTGGGCACGGGAAAATGGCCTGTCAGGGGCTCGGCGTCAGAGTGACTGGCGCCGAGCTCGGCGCCAGTCTGAATGGCGCTGAGCCACCTGCATTTAACCCAGCCTGCACTTCTTCTCCGAGCGTTCTTCCTCTTATTTCTCCTCCGTCTCGGGTTTTTTTTTCTTGCCACTTCACCCTACCTCACAATCACCGGCAACTTAGAATTTTGGCTAAGTCCCTAAATTTATCGTGAGATGGATATATAAAATTTTGGCTAAGTCCCTAAATTTATCGTGAGATGGATATATAGAATTTTGGCTAAGTCCCTAAATTTATCGTGAGATGGATATATAAAATTTTGGCTAAGTCCCTAAATTTACCAAACGTATGGTTAGCAAGCAGAACAGAAGGGTCGATTGGGTCGATTGATGCGCGAGCAGAACAGAAGGGTTGACCTTGCCCTTTGGAGGCCTACGTTTGGTGAGGCCGATGGTTAGCAAGCACATCAAACACCCTAAATTTAAGCCAAATTCTAAGTTGCCCATCTTATGGTAAATTTAGGGACTTAGCTAAAAGTCAGCTCGGGGAAGAAGTGCATGCTGGGTTAAATGCAGGTGTCTCGGCGCCAGTCACTCTGGCGCCGAGCCCCTGGCAGGCCATTTTCCCGTGCCCAGGACCTCGGCGCCAGTGACCGCGGCGCCGAGCTCAGCGCCGGTCACTCTGGCGCCGAGCCAAGGGTCCATTTCTGGAATTGTTTTCGTTTGAAGTCTATTTGAGAGAAACTTTGAAAAAAAAGGCAGTAAAAAATTCGGTGGTCGCACGCGTAAGACTGATGAGCAGATTTATGAATGCTGCATAGTCAGTCACAAAGACGTACAGAACCAGCAGCAGCATCACATATGTAACCCATGACATGGTGCCGAGATCTCTAGACCACTCCACTCCACCAACAAGTTCGCCGCAGGACCCTCTTCACAAGAAGGAAAAGACGTATTGCAGGTGAGGCTGCATGTGGGGGCACTAAATGTGCAGGCAAGATCTGCAGAATCACAACTCTGATGAGTGGTCTCTTCATGGCAACGACTTGAGCTGCCTGGTTATGAACTTGCAACCTTCCTCTGTTTGCCATTTCAACAGCCCGTTCAACTGGAACTAGTAGGGCTACTAGCTGAGCTCCCTTGCCATCTTCCATGCCATTTCTGCACTATATATTTGTTTTGAAGGAAAATGCCCTTGCTGTTCTGCATTTGGTTGTCGGTTGCAACCGGTAACCAACAATTTGGTGGGTGAGAGATGAATCCAAGATATGTAGGCATATTTATGGGAAGGCATACGTAGTCCATGGGCTGATGGAGGATCCGGACTAAGATTGGGTACAGCTTGTTGGCACCTAGCAGCAGAGAGACACAGGACTGACTCTACATATCTATGTGCACAGGCTACAGTGTACAGGCACACTCAACCAAAGAACAGAACCTCGATGTTCATGTACTGGATCTTTCAGTCTTCATCAATGGAAACGCTGTGGACTGGATCTCAGAAGCATCCATGCAGACTTTTAAAACTGTGCCATCGTAATTGGCGCAGAAACCGCTGTTTAGGAGTTCACAATTTTGCTTACTCTTATTTAAAAAATCGTGCTTAGACATAGTCGCGAAACCAAAAAAAAAAAAAACTTGCAATTTTGCTGTCTGGTCAGTTTTTTTATTTTTTTTATTTTTTTTTGCGATTAGAACAAACAGTAATTGGCTTCCTTCTTACCTTTATGTGCATTTTCATGTACATATATAAGCTCAGAAACTTGGACAATTTAGCTGGTAAACATTTGGTCCTTTTGTTTTACTTATATTTATTACCCGAGCAACCGTGTGCGACCGATTTTTATCACTTTATTTTAGCTTTCGATGCCAATGCTTAACCACCTCCGCTTTCTATCTCGTCCTGCTCATTTCCATATCTTTTGATTTTCCTTCATCCACTCACCACTGCTCACTAAAGAATTCTGCCATTCTCAGTGATCATCATTTCGACGACTATCTGACAGCATAAAGATTGGCTAATTTCTCATATGACATGCTCCAGAAAAGGACGAACACTACAACCCCTTTTCCATTTGCATGATGCATTGCTGAGAAATATTTCTCCTGAAGAAAAAGACATTTTTCAGAAAGTAGCAAAAGAGATAAGCTTCGAAACTTTTTCTAGCGCTTATGCAGTTATGCTGAGACCTCTTCACTGTCTACCATGATGCCTGTGGGGGTATAACATCAGATACCCACGGCAATGGACATGGGCCGCAACATCAGGGGTGGTCCAGCCCATAAGAAGACGTGTGATGTAAGACACTGATCGGCATGTATCACACGGTTTTAGGAAGAAATCTTGAAGACAGAGAATGATTTGTTCGGATATGATAGATATCGTACTCCTTGTAAATACTTACCATATACCCGAACAGATCTAGATCTAATCGACTTGTAACTCTGCCCCCCCAGACTATATAAGGCGGGCAGGGATCCCCTCGAAATCATCTCATATTCAATACAATCCAACAAAGACACAGGACGTAGGGTATTACGTCGATTAGACGGTCCGAACCTGTCTAAATCGCTGTCTCTGCATCTTGTGTCACCATCAGGTTCCTATTACGCGCACCTCTACCGATCATCTACTACCGTAGGTATACCCCTCGGTAGACTGCCGACCAGATTTCGTCGACAGTGGTGTGCCAGGTAGGAGGTGTGCGTGCTGATCCTCTGACGAACCAGATGACTTACCTCAAGATCTAGCTATGTGGTTCGTGGCAACTCGACTGATCCAGGCAACATCACGACGCAACTCGTGGCGGCGTGTCATGGCGTGGGGGGGGGGGGGGGGGGGTAGCGGCGGCCCTGTGCTTTCTCGACAGCCTGGGACAGCCATATAGATTGGACTTGGCCGCGACACGCTTCGAGTCCGTCACCCAGGAGGAGGCGTATACACATCCAGCAATACGTCCGTGAAGGCCACGCGAGCCGGATATTGATGTATCCGCATCTGCATGTACGCATGCATGTAGAATTCATCTACGTTTTGATCTCAATTCCGACACAAACGTCGATCTCGTCGTCGTCACACGTGATCAACTCACCGTCGCCAACCTACTCATCGCCATCGGCCACAACTGGAGACGGCCTCTTTGTCGGCAAAGGCCCATTAACCCTCGGCAAAGGCTTTGCCGAGGGTGGCCCTCGGCAAAGAGCTCTCAGGGAATTTTGAGTCGGCGAAGAGGGTCTTTGCCGAGGGCCCTTTATCGGGCACTCGGCAAAGCCTTTGCCGAGGGCTGGACCGGCACTCGGCAAAGAAAAGCAGCCGTCACGGCTCCGGCGCCTGGGACGGAGTCTTTGCCGAGGGCCGTCTCCGGGGGCCCTCGGCAAAGAATTATTCTTTTTTTTTGAAAAATCTTTGCCGAGGGCCTCCAACCATGGCCCTCGGCAAACAAATGTTGCAGAATTTTTCCAAAAAATCTTTGCCGAGGGCAATGGGACGGCCCTCGGCAAAGAATTATTTTTTTTAAAAAAATCTTAGCTGAGGGCTTCCCCGCAGGCCCTCGGCAAAGACTTTTTTAAAAGTCTTTGCCGAGGGCCTCCAACCATGGCCCTCGGCAAAAGAAATGTTTCAGAATTTTTCCAATGAATCTTTGCCGAGGGCAATGGGACGGCCCTCGGCAAAGGACCCTTCTTTGCCGAGGGCCTTGGTCATTGCCCTCAGCAAAGAGGCAGAAATTTAATTTTTTTTGTTTTTTGCATTCCATCGACACAAGCATTTCATATATATACATACATACATATATATATATATATATATATATATATATATATATATATATATATATATATCAACCATCACACACACACACATATATATATATATATATATATATATATATATATATATATATATATATATATATATATATATATCACACAGAACCCATTTTCTCACAATATATCACAACCATAATTGTGAACCACAAATCACAATATATTACAACGACAAGTCACATGTTCATCATCATTCACATGTTTATTACGACAAGTTCATGAAATCCAAGCTTAAGTCAGAACCATAAACCACAAATATTACAATAAAATCCAACCACATCACTTCTAGCATGTTAAATAGTTCATCCTTAGTAGGTTCATCATCATCACTATCACTATCATTTTCATTTTTATTATCATGTTCCTCATTACTTCCATCATCGCAAATTTGTACCTTAGTGGCCTTAGCCATGAAGCATGATGGAGTGTCGAAGAGAGAAGGCTTCTCATTGATAGCAATGCTTGCAAGTGCCTTCTTATTGGTGGTCTTGTCATCATCACTATCATCATCATCACTTGAGGAAGCATCACTATCCCAAGTGACCACATATGAACCACCCTTCTTCTTGAAGGTCATCTTGTCCTTCTTATCTTTCTTTTCCTTCTTCTCCTTCTTCTTGTTCTTCTTGTCATCATCTTTTTCACTATTGTATGAACATTGAGCAATAAGATGATCTTTGCTTCCACAATTGAAGCACCTTCTTGACTCTTCCTTGTTCTTGGATGAAGATTTCTTTCTTCTAGCACGGTACCCCTTCTTCACCATGAACTTACCAAATCTCTTGACAAAGAGAGCCATCTTCTCATCATCATCATCCCATGAACTATCATCTTCACTTGATATTTCTTGCTTTGCCTTGCCCTTGGATGATGTGGCCTTGAATGCCACACTCTTCTTCTTCTCATCTTTCTTCTCCTTCTTTTCTTCCTTCTCATCATCATCTCTATATGTATCATCGGTCATTATATCTCCCAACACTTGGTTAGGTGTCATGGTGTCCAAACCACTCCTCACTAGAATAGTGACCAATGTGCCAAATCTTGAAGGTAAGCATCTCAAGAACTTGTGGGAGAAGTCCTTGTCCTTCACCTCTTCTCCAAGTGCTTTGAGATCATTGACAAGCACTTGAAGCCTATGGAACATCTCTGGCACACTCTCATCCTCCTTCATCTTGAAGCTTGCAAACTTCTCTTTGAGAATGTACGCCTTTGCACCCTTCACGGCTTGAGTGCCCTCAAATGATTCTTCCAACTTCTTCCTAGACTCATGAGCCATCTCAATATTCTTGATTTGCTCAAATGTTCTCTCATCAATTGCATCATGAATGGCATTTAGAGCAATGTCATTGTTTTGGAGAAGCACTTCTTCGACCACGGTGGGTTTCTCCGGATCATCAATCTCAATTTTAGTTTCTACCACCTTCCACACTCTTCTATTGATTGACTTGATATGTGTGGTCATCTTTGATTTCCAATATGGATAATTTGTGCCATCAAATTGGGGTGGCTTCTTGGTGTTGTTGATTTGAGCCATTTTTACACCGAAGGTTGTTAAGCCTCAAATCACGGTGACCTCAGCTCAGATACCACTTGAAAGGTCCTAATAGCTAGAGGGGGGGGGGTGAATAGCCTATTAAAAATTTCTACAACAACACTTTGTAAACCGGTTAGACAATTATGAGGTGAAGCAAGTGTTGTGCTAGCCTACTAAAATTGCAAGCCACCTACCACAATTCTAGCTTATATAGTTTCTATCCACACAATAGCTATGTCACTACACTAAGTTAGTGCGCTCTCAAATGCTAACTAAAGAGCCACACTAACCAAACCAACAAGCTCTCACAACTAGCTACACTAAATAGCTTGACAACTCATTTGTGGTAATATAAAGAGAGTGAGCAAGATAGTTATACCGCCGTGTCGAGGAATGAACCAATCAATCACAAGGATGAATACCAATGAAGACCAATCACCTCGGAATCAAATGATGACACAATGATTTTTTACCGATATTCACTTGCTTGCCAGCAAGCTAGTCCTCGTTGTGGTGATTCACTCACTTGGAGGTTCACGCGCTAATTGGCATCACACGCCAAACCCTCAATAGGGTGCCGCACAACCAACACAAGATGAGGATCACACAAGCCACGAGCAATCCACTAGAGTACCTTTTGGCTCTCCGCTGAGGAAAGGTCAAGAACCCCTCACAATCACCATGATCGGAGCCGGAGACAATCACCAACCTCCGCTCAATGATCCTCGCTACTCCAAGCCATCTAGATGGCAGCAACCACCAAGAGTAACAAGCGAATCCCGTAGCAAAACATGAACACCAAGTGCCTCTAGATGCAAACACTCAAGTAATGCACTTGGATTCATTCCCAATCTCACAAAGATGTTGAATCTATGATGGAGATGAGTGGGAGGGCTTTGGCTAAGCTCACAAGGTTGCTATGTCAATGCAAATGGCCAAGAGAGTGAGCTAGAGTCGGCCATGGGGCTTAAATAGAGAGCCCCCACGAATAGAGCTGTTGGGCTCCTCACTGCACTGGACACGGGGCGATCAGACACGCAGGTCAGATCGACGAGACGTTGGACCCCAACGTCCGGTCACACGATGTGTGCCACATGTCCCCTGCTTCAAATGCTGATCGCTCGATCTGAATGGTCATCAGCACATTTAAGTTGTAACCGGACGCGCTACTTCGAAGTGACCGGACTCAGGACCTCAGTGTCCCGTCATTTCCAGTAAGCATCCAGAAGCGAAAAATCACAACCGGACGTGTCCAGTCATGACCGACTGGACTCACCCAGCGTCCGGTCACACAATGTCTCCTTTGAGAGCTGCCATGTTAGTGGGACCAGATGCACCCACCCAGTGTCCGATCACAAAGTGACCCTAGGTTCAATCGAAGACCGATGCCAGCGTCTTCACTGCTTCTACTGATCGGACGCATCGGTCCAGTTGAGGCCATCATCCGGTCCACTCTGTGAGGCCATGTCTTTTCTACGAGCGGACACTCCACCAATGAAGTTCCTAACCCTTGCTCAAATGTGCCAACCACCAAGTGTATCACCTTGTGCACATGTGTTAGTATATTTTCACAAACATTTTCAAGGGTGTTAGCACTCCACTAGATCCTAAATGCATATGCAATGAGTTAGAGCATCTAGTGGCACTTTGACAACCGCATTTTGATACGAGTTTCACCCCTCTTAATAGTACGGCTATCAATCTTGAATGTGATCACACTCTCTAAGTGTCTTGATCACCAAAATAACATGGCTCCTACCATTTATACCTTTGCCTTGAGCTTTTTGTTTCTCTTTCTTCTTTTCCAAGTCCAAGCACTTGATCATCACCATGGCATCACCATCATCATGTCATGATCTTCATTTGCTTCACCACTTGAAATGTGCTACCTATCTCATGATCACTTTAATAAACTAGGTTAGCACTTAGGGTTTCATCAATTCACCAAAACCAAACTAGAGCTTTCAATCTCCCCCTTTTTGGTAATTGATGACAACCCTTACATAAAGATATGAATTGAAATTCAATTGAATCCATGTTGCTTGCCCAAGCATATTTACCATGTGTAAAAGGATATGGACAAGTTTCATGAATCCCATATGGTAGCAATTGCTCCCCCTACATATGTGCTAAGAGTTTGGATTGTAGCTTGCACATATGTTTAGATAGGAAATATAGGAGACAATGTGTCGGTGCAGAAAGTGACCAACAAGTAAATATTTGTAGTTTTGCTGTACGTTGTGATCGGAGGTGGCCTAGCACTCAATGACACAGGATTTATACTGGTTCAGGCAACGTGCCCTATGTCCAGTTTGAGTCGGTCAGTGACTTGAGCCCAGGTGCTCGAAGTTTGCAGTGGGGTTACAAACGAGAAGGAGAACAGAAAGTGACCAACAAGTAAATATTTGTAGTTTTGCCGTACGTTGTGATCAAAGGTGGCCTAGCACTCAATGACATAGGGTTTATACTGGTTCGAGCAACGTGCCCTACGACCAGTTTGAGTCGGTCGGTGACTTTATTCTTGAGCCCAGGTGCTCGAAGTTTGCATTGGGGTTACAAATGAGATGGAGAAAGACGGGGGGTACAAGAGGTCCAGTCAGGCTTCGGTCGGAAGGGCCAAGAGTTATAGGAGCTCCGCTATAAGCTAAGTGTTCAAGCACATGCTTGAGGTTCAAACCTAGCGGTTCTGTGGTTGTGAACTAGTGAACTTGATCGATCTAATGAATCTGGAATCACTTTTTATGTTTTGAGAGAGCACACCCCCTTTTATAGATGAAGGGGTGGCCTTACAAGTGAGAGGGGGAGAGTACATATGCTTCTAAGCCTTGTTACCCATGCCGGTGGGTATAGGATGATGGTAGGCGTCCACAATACTGTTGGATGTCAGATGCACGTGGGAGGTTGCGTTGTTTTGTTCAGGTATGGCAAATGTCGGTACCTGCTATACTATTGATGCCTAGAGGCATGTGAGGGGTTTCACCATGTTCTCTCGGTATGGTAAATGCCATCGCCTGCAACACTGTCGATGCCCAGAGGCATGTGTGGGGAGCCTTACCATATGGGAGTTAATGGCACCCACAATACTGTAGGAAAAATGTTGGCGCCTACAATACTGTTTGTGTCAAGGAGGTTGTAGAGTACTATTTCTATAGGTGTATAAGGTACAGTCCCTGGTATCATGGTTTGACTTGTGTGCCTTGCTTTGCTTTCTTCGTTCGTTCCCTGGTCCTTTCCTAGCGGGCGTCCCCAGTCGGTTGGTCCCAGTCGGCTCTGGCTACGTCAGTCAGAGAAGAGCAGTGAGCTAGGTTTTTACGCACCCCAGTCAGAGACGTGGGGTCAGAGTCAGAGTAGTGCTTTGGCTAGGCCTTCTAGTCGAAGAGGCCATCCGAAGGCGGGCTAGAGACCGAAGTGAGCGCTGAGGCGGGCTGGAGACCGAAGTGAGCGCTCCGGTCGGAGAGGTGGGCCGGAGTCAGAAAACGGTTGCCGCTCCTCCTCGGCTAGGCCTTTCGGTCGATGATTGGATCACCCTTTTGGCCTACTATTCAGATACTTGGGCTAGCCCATGAGTTGTGTGTTGTCTGCTTGGGCCAAGCCTTTGTTGGGAAGCCAGTCCACGAGGGACCCTGGGTTTATGAACCCGACAGGAGCCCGTGAGCCCCTGGGTGATTCAGGCATAATCATCTGGGGGATTTTTGTCTTGACGGTGGGTGCGCACGAGCGCACCCACAGGTGTAGCCCTCGAGCCCTAGGGCAGATCGGGCAGAATCGTCCATGGGGTTTTTTGTGTTGCCATCGAGGGAGGTTTTTTGTTTTGTCAGCGGGTGCACGCGAGTGCACCCACGGGTGTAGCCCCCGAGCCCCCAGGCGATTTAGGTAGAATCATCTAGGGGGTGTTTGTTAGTGGGTGTGTGCGTGTTTTTAGTCGAGACAGAGTTGTCAACCAAGGTGTCGTTGCGCAACCGAGGTGGTTTTTAGTATAGGGATTGGACGAGACAGAGCTCGCTGATCTTGGCATCGGTGCGTGACATGGGATCAGGTGAGTCAGAGTCATGGATCCTAGCCTCGGTGCAGCTCATGTAGCTGAGGCAGTTTAGTTGAGGGATCGGATGAGACGAAGCTCGCTGATCCTGGCATCAGTGCGCGCCATGGGAATAGGCGAGTCGGAGTCATGGATCCTGGCCTCGGTGTAGGTCGCGTAGCTGAGGCAGTTTAGTTTAGGGATCAGATGAGACAGAGCTCGCTGATCCTGGCGTCAGTGTGCGCCGTTGGATCTGGCGAATTAGAGTCGTGGATCCTGGCCTCGGTGCAGGTTGCGCAGCCGAGGTAGTTAGTTTAGGGATCGGACGAGATGAAGCTTGCTGATCCTAGCATTGGTGCACGCCGTGGGATCAGGCGAGTCGGAGTCATGGATCCTAGCCTTACTACAGGTCACGCAGCCGAGGTAGTTAGTTTAGGGATTAGACGAGATAGAGCTCGCTGATCCTAGCGTTGGTGTAGGTCATGCAACTAAGGCAGTTAGTTTAGGGATCGGACGAGATGGAGCTCACGGATCCTAGCGTCAGTCCATGCCATGGGATCAAGCGAGTCAGAGTCATGGTTCCTGGCCTCAGTGCAGGTCGCATAGCCAAGGCAGTTAGTTTAGGTATCGGACGAGACAGAGCTCGTTGATCCTGGCATCGGTGTGCGCCATGGGATCAGGTGAGTCGGAGTCGTGGATCCTAGCCTTGGTGCAAGTCGCGCAGCCGAGGTAGTTAGTTTAGGGATCAGACGAGATGGAGCTAGCTGATCCTGGCGTCAGTGTGCGCCGTGGGATCGAGCAAGTCAGAGTCATGGATCTTGGCCTCGGTGTAGCCCTGCAAAGCCAAGGCAGTTAGTTTAGGGATCAAACAAGACAGAGCTCGCTGATCCTGGCATCGGTGCGCGCCATGGGATCGAGCGAGTCTGAGTCATGGATCCTAGCCTCGGTGCAGGTCGCTCAGCCAAGGTAGTTTTTAGTTTAGGGATCGGACGAGACAGAGCTCGCTGATCCTAGAGTCAGTGCGCGCCATGGCATCGGGCAAGTTGGAGTCATGGATCCTGGCCTCGGTGCAGCCCTACATAGCCAAGGCAGTTAGTTTAGGGATCGGACGAGACGAAGCTCGCTGATCCTGGCGTCGGTGCGCACCATGGGATTGGGTGAGTCGAAGTCATGGATCCTGGCCTCAGTGCAGGTCGTGCAGCCAAGGTAGTTAGTTTTAGGGATCAGATGAGACGGAGCTCGCTGATCCTGGTGTCGGTGCACGCCATGGGATCGGGCGAGTCGGAGTCTTAGATCCTAGCCTCGGTGCAACCCTACGCAGCCAAGGTAGTTAGTTAGTTAGTTTAGGGATTGGGTGAGCCAGAGCTCATGGATCCTGATGGGGCGAGTTCGGGGTCGCAGACCTAGGTAGTTTTGGAGTGCAGTCGAAGCGTAGCCGGATGGGGCGAGTTTAGGGTTGTAGACCCGGGTGTTTGGTGTGCTGTTGAAGCATAGCCGGATGGGGCGAGTTTGGGGTCGCAGACCTAGGTGTTTTATGTCTTGATCCCCCAAGCCCCATTGGGCTTTAGTAGGGGTTAGTTTGAGTTGTGTGCGTTACCCCATCCTCGGTTCCTCACAATCGGAGGGGTTGAGTTTTGTCGCTTGTCCTGATCGCTCAGGCTCAAGTATGATCAAAGAGAAGTTCGTTAACGGGTATGATCAAGTGGAATCCGGGTCCGTCATTCATGAAAGGGTCAGCATAGCCCTCTTGTGACATTCCACTGCTCCTTTACCTACAACCCGACAGATGCCTGGGTCATTCCGGAGACCGACCCCGGTGCCCTAACGGCCTCCCCTCGATGGAGATTCTGTGGGCTTCGCAAGAGGTTCAGGATCGAACGAGAAGGTTGAGATGACCCTGTCTGCCAGACTGGGCGAGGGCCGCATAGGGCTCATCTGTGTTTTTCTCCCTAGCTCTGTTTGATGTGGGGTGGCCTCAAGCCCTTCGTGGGCCGACCTTCGACCCCCGGTTAGTTGTTGCTCATGTCGAATGAGGCAACTGCCGCTTCGTGACGCAACACGGAGCATTGTGATGCATTTCGCTGCACGTGCGATGCATAGTTCCTGAGCCCCCGGGAGGTTCAGGGCCTGAATCATTCAGGGGGCATGGGCGTATGGAATGAATGCGTGTATGGATGTATGAAATGATTTATAAAGAAATAGCAGGGGTCGGCAGGGTTACTTTGATGACTTGAGTGATGGGGTTTTTGAAGAGCTCCAGTCAGAAATGTCCAATCAGGACCCGTGCTTGTCGTTCGTGATGGAGTTGGCATGACCTACATGGGGCGTCCCTTTGCTCCTTACCTGTCCCTCGGTGTGTTTTCCTGAGCCATTCGATCGACTTTAGGAAGCCTGATGGTCTCTCCCGGCGGAGATCCAGTTTTTTAGTTTTTTCCATGTCCCGCCTGGGGAAGCGGAGGGCTACCTGTGTGTGGTGGCGCTTTGGTTCTTATGCCCGGCGTGCAGTAGTGGTTGGCGTGCGGTAGTGGTGGGCCATACCTAGGCCACGTCTTGTTCTATCAGGAGCTGTTTTGTCGGGCAGGGCACGTCTAAAAGGTCCTAATGGCTAGAGGGGGGGGGGGGTGAATAGCCTAATAAAAATTTCTACAAGAACACTTAACAAAATGGTTAGACAATTATGAGGCGAAGAAAGTGTGGCGCTAGCCTACTCAAAAGCAAGCCACCTATCACAATTCTAGTTTAGATAGTATCTATTCACACAATAGCCAGATACTACTCTATGTTAGTGTGCTGTCAAAGGCTAACTAAAGAGCCACACCAACCAAGCAAGCAAGCTCTGACAACTAGGTACACTAAAGAGCTTGACAACTAGTTTACGGTAATGTAATGAGAGTGATTAAGAAGGTTATATCGCCATGTAGATGAATGAACCAATCAATCACAAGGATGAATAACAATGAAGACCAATCACCTCGGAATCAATGATGAACACAATTATTTTTTACCGAGGTTCACTTGCTTGCCGGCAAGCTAGTCCTCATTGTGGCGATTCACACACTTGAAGGTTCACGCGCTAATTGGCTTCACACGCCAAACCCTCAATAGGGTGCCGCACAACCAACACAAGATGAGGATCACACAAGCCATGAGCAATCCACTAGAGTACCTTTTGGCTCTCCGCCGGGGAATGGTCAAGAACCCCTCACAATCACCACGATCGGAGCCAGAGACAATCACCAACCTCCGCTCAATGATCCTTGCTGCTCCAAGCCATCTAGGTGGCATCAACCACCTAGAGTAACAAGCAAAATCCGCAGCGAAACACGAACACCAAGTGCCTCTAGATGCAATCACTCAAGCAATGCACTTGGATTCACTCCCAATCTTACAAAGATGATGAATCAATGATGGAGATGAGTGGGAGGACTTTGGCTAATCTCACAAGGTTGCTATGTCAATGAAAATTGCCAAAGGTATGAGCTTCAACTGGCCATGGGGCTTAAATAGACGCCCCCACAAAATAGAGCCGTTGTACCCCTTCACTGGGCACAACACGGGCTGACCGGACGCTCCGATCAAATTGACTAGACGCTAGACCTCAACGTCCGGTCGCCCAACGACCGCCACATGTCCTGACTTTAACGGTAACTTGTGTTCACCAGACACTATGCTATATCTGATCGGACGCTGAGCCACCAGCGTCCGGTCGTTTCCAGTAAGGTTCCAGAAACGCAAACCATCCATCGGACGCGTCCGGTCATGCATGACCGGACCCTGCCAACATCCGGTCAGAGACCCTAGCCTCTGAGCACTGTCTGACAATAGGACCGGACTCACCTCGCCAGCGTTCAGTCAGTCCATGACCCAGCGTCCGGTCGATTGACCAACACTAGCGTCTATGCTGCCACACTTGACCGGACGCGCCGGTCCTTCTGAGACCAGCGTCTGGTCACTTGGTGACCAGCAAGACTAACTCCTTTTCACCTCTAACTTCTTCACCCTTGCTCAAATATGCCAACCACCAAGTGTATCACCTTGTGCACATGTGTTAGCATATTTTCACAAACATTTTCAAGGGTGTTAGCATTCCACTAGATCCTAAATGCATATGCAATGAGTTAGAGCATCTAGTGGCACTTTGATAACCGTATTTCGATACGAGTTTCACCCCTCTTAATAGTATGGCTATCAAACCTAAATGTGATCACACTCTCTAAGTGTCTTGATCACCAAAACAAAATAGCTCCTATGGCTTATACCTTTGCCTTGAGCTTTTTTGTTTTTCTCTTTCTTCTTTCCAAGTCCAAGCACTTTGATCATCACCATGGCATCATCATCATGCTATGATCTCCATTTGCTTCACCACTTGGAATGTGCTACCTATTTCATGATCACTTGATAAACTAGGTTAACACTGAGGGTTTCATCAATTCACCAAAACCAAACTAGAGCTTTCAATCTCTCCCTTTTTGGCAATTGATGACAACCCTTATACAAAGATATGAAATAAAATTCAATTGAATCCATGTTGCTTGTCCAAGCATATTTACCATGTGTAAAAGGATATGGACAAGTTTCATGAACCCTAAATGGTAGCAATTGCCCCCCCTACATATGTGCTAAGAGTTTGGATTGTAGCTTGCACATATGCTTAGATAGGAAACATAGGAGTCATTGTCTACCAATTGATGCTAAGGTATAAAAGATGGACCTTTGAAGCGTGATACCAATCGGAGTGCACTATTATACCATCCTTAGCGCCATGGTTAGCTTGATACCACTTGTACACATGCTTTGAAAAGATACCACTTGGAAATACTTAGAAATGAAATCATTAGATATCCTATGCATGCTAGTTTTTCATTTTATCATTCAAACCTACAACTAGCATACATCACACAAGTTTAAAACTTGTGCTATGCCAGCAAACATATGAAATGCACATTCAAATGCACCATACAAGTTCATGAGCTTGCTCCCCCTACTTGTGTGCTCTCCCCCTATGACAAATTTTCCCTTATCACTTGTATCTTTATTTCTCTTCCCCTTTGTCACTTATGTCTTTGTTTCACTTATATCTTTGCTCCTCTCCCCTTTCACTATCTTTTCACTTATCTTTGTGCACGATTTCTCCCCCTTTGTCATCAATGACCACAAAGGCTTAAAATATAGATAGTACACTTGTAGGGTCGAGATTATCAATGTCAATCAATGGGGTGAGGATCATTTTTCAAATTTGGTCCAATCTAGATTATTTACCAAAGATATTTAACTTGATTTGATCCAAGGACAAGCTTCTTCACACCTCCAAATAAGGGTTATCTTGTACCATGTTGAGTTAAACACTTAGAGTTTATTTTCTAGATTAAACACTAGGTTTACAAGCCCACAAACATGTCATATGCCATCACTAGATCAAGTCAAGCATAGAAGCAATAGTGATACCATATAAACATCAAATTCATTTGATTTTCATGAATGAGCCTAATAAAATAGAACCACTTGAAAGGTCCTAATGAGATTGAAAATGTGACTAGATGCACTAAACATGTCCTTAGCAAGGATGTATGTCATGCCAGTCAACTTTTACCTTGAATAGCTTGAAGGAGAGGCATGTCATATGAGTGGGGGTGCATCAACACATATTTGAGAAATCCAATATGTTCAACTCATTCCTTAGCTTGCAAAACCTTTTCTCATCCAATGGCTTGGTGAATATGTCGGCAAGTTGATCTTTGGTGCCTATACTCTCAATGCAAATGTCCCCTTTTTGTTGGTGATCTCTTATGAAATGGTGGCGGACATCAATGTGCTTTGTTCTTGCATGTTGAACCGGATTGTTGGTTAGCTTGATTGCACTCTCATTGTCACATAGCAATGGCACTTTCTTAAACTTGATTCAAAAGTCACTCAAAGTAGCCTTCATCCAAAGTACTTGTGCACAACAACTACCGGCGGATATGTATTCGGCTTCGACGGTTGATAATGCAACACTATTTTGCTTCTTTGATGACCATGAAACAAGTGATCTTCCTAATAATTGACATGTGCCCGAGGTGCTCTTCCTTTCAACCTTGCATCCCACATAATCCGAGTCGGAGTAACCAACTAGCTCAAACTTTGCTCCTTTGGGATACCATAAACCAACATTTGGTGTATGCTTCAAGTACCTCAATATTCTATTTGTAGCCTTCAAATGACTTTTTCTTGGTGAAGCTTGAAATCTTGCACACATGCATACACTAAACATGACATCCGGCCTTGATGCGGTCACATAGAGTAGCCTTCCAATCATAGACCGATACAACTTTTGATCCACTATATTTCCACTTGCATCACTATCCAAGTTGCCATTTGTTCCCATTGGTGTGCTAATGACTTTGCTATCAATCATTCTAAACTTCTTGATCATGTCCTTGATGTACTTGCCTTGACTCACAAATGTACCATTCTTCAATTGCTTGATTTGAAGACCAAGGAAGTAACTCAAGTCTCCAATCATGGACATCTCAAACTCATTAGCCATCACCTTTCCAAACTCATCACAAAATCTTGATTTGTTGATCCAAATATGATGTCATCAACATAGATTTGCAATACAAATAGATCTTTTCCAATCTTCTTGATGAAAAGAATGGTGTCAACCTTGCCCATTGTGAACCCTTTAGAGAGTAGGAAATCCCTCAATCTCTCATACCATGCTCTAGGTGCTTGCTTCAAACCATACAAAGCTTTCATCAACTTGTATACATGGTCAGGCTTCTTGTCATCTTCAAAACCAGGAGGTTGCTCAACATATACTTCTTCATTGATGTAGCCATTGAGAAATGCACTCTTAACATCTATTTGATAGAGCTTTATGTTGTGGGCACAAGCATAGGCTAGCAAGATTCTAAATGCTTCCAATCTAGCAACCGGGGCATATGTTTCTCCAAAGTCAAGACTTTCAACTTGTGTATAGCCTTGTGCTACCAATCTTGCTTTGTTCCTTACAACTATCCCATCTTGATCTTGCTTGTTTCTAAAGACCCATTTGGTTCCAATCACATTGTGTCCCTTTGGTCTTTCGACCAACTCCCATACTTGATTTCTTGTGAAGTTATTCAATTCTTCATGCATAGCATTCACCCAATCAACATCCTTCAATGCTTCATCTATCTTCTTTGGTTCAATGGATGATACAAATGAGAAGTGTTCACAATATGATGCCAATCTTGATCTTGTTTATACACCTCTAGAAATATCACCAATGATAGTGTCCAATGGATGATCCCTTGCAACATTGGTTGATTGAAGTATTGGAACTTGATTGCTTGCACTTGCTTGATCATTGGATTGAGATGATGTACTAGCCACTTGATCTTGTTCATTATCATGAGATCCACTTGTACTAGCTTGATTTGTATCATCTTGCACATTTGAGTTAGAGAGCACTTGCACTTGATCATCTTCATCATCATTCACTTGCCTAGGCCTTAACTCACCAATATCCATGTTCTTCATGGCATTTGAAAGTTGAATGCCTCTAACATCTTCCAAATTCTCATTCTCTACTTGTGAACCCTTGGTTTCATCGAATTCAACATCATGAACTTCTTCAAGAGTACCACTATCCAAATTCCAAACTCTATATGCTTTGCTTGTAGTGGAATAACCAAGTAGGAATCCTTCATCACATTTCTTGTCAAACTTGCCCAATCTAGTGCCTTTCTTCAAGATATAGCATTTGCAACCAAAGACCCAAAAATATACAATGTTGGGCTTTCTACCATTCAAGAGCTCATATGGTGTCTTCTCTTTCAATCGGTGACAATAGAGGCGGTTGCTACAATAGCAAGCCGTGTTGATAGCTTTGGCCCAAAAAGATTGACTCACATTGTACTCACTAAGCATAGACCTTGCCATATCAATGAGTGTTCTATTCTTCCTCTCAACAAGGCCATTTGATTGAGGTGTGTACTTGGCCGAGAATTGATGTCTAATTCCAAATTCATCACATAACTCATCAATTCTAGTGTTCTTGAACTCACTACCATTGTCACTTCTAACTCTCTTGATGGTTGTTTCAAACTCATTGTGAATGCCTTTGACAAATGATTTGAATGTTGCAAATACATCACTTTTATCCACTAGAAAGATTACCCATGTGTATCTAGTGTAGTCATCCACTATCATAAATCTATATTTATTTCCACCGATACTAGTGTATTGTGTTGGCCCAAACAAATCCATGTGCAATAACTCAAATGCTTTACTAGTGCTCATCATGCTTTTCTTAGGATGGGTGTTTCCAACTTGTTTGCCGGCTTGATAAGAGCTACAAAGTTTATCCTTCTCAAACACAACATCTTTCAAGCCTCTAACCGAGTCATGCTTAACCAATTTATTCAATTGTTTCATTCCAACATGACCAAGCCTTCTATGCCATAACCAACCCATGCTAGACTTAGTGAACAAGCATGTAGATAATTTAGCTTCACTAGCATTGAAATCAACCAAGTATAGATTCTCATATCTAAAGCATTTGAAGATCAAGTCAGAGCCATCTACACTTATGATCTCTACATCATCTACCCCAAATATGCATTTGCATCCAAGATCACACAATTGAGCCATGGATAGCAAATTGAAGTTCAAGCTCTCTACTAGCAACACATTGGATATGCTCATGTCATTGGATATTGCAATCTTACCAAGCCCTTTGACCTTGCCTTTGCCATTGTCACCAAATGTGATACTATCATAACCATCATTGCCATTGGTGTTGATTGAGTTGAACATTCTTACATCACCGGTCATGTGTTGAGTACACCCACTATCAAGAACCCTATGCCTTCCTCTGGCTTTGTAATTAACCTACAAAAGAAGATCAATTCTTTTTAGGTACCCAAACTTGCTTGGGTCCTTGAAGGTTAGTCACTAAGCACTTTGGTACCCAAATGACTTTCTTCTTTGAGCCCATCTATGGTTTACCAATGAACTTAGCCTTCACACCATTTGTACCCTTAGTAAGCATATAGCATGAATCGAGCTTAATGGAGGATACATTAGTATTTTTGCTTTTGTTTTTGCATTCATGCTCCTTATGACCCACTTGCTTGCAACTAGTGCAAAACCGACCGTTGTTCTTCACAAAACTAGTCTTGTGAGGAGTAAAGGCCGCTTTGCCTTTCTTGGGGGTATAGCCCAATCCCTCTTTGTAGAGAGAGGCTCTTTGGCTACCCAAGCACATAAGCAAGCGGTCCTCACCACCATAAGCTTTAGCTAAGGTGTGAGTGAGCTTATTGACCTCCTTCTTGAGGTTCTCATTCTCAACTACTAGTGAGGAATCACAAGTGAGACCATCACTACTAGATGAGGTAGAAGTGGAGGTTCTACAAGAAGGGTTAGTAGGAGCAACAATGATAGGCATAGATAGTGATTCATCAATTATATCACAAGTTAAGCCTACATTGCAAGTTTCAATATGCTTCTTTTTATTTTGCTCATCAAGCAAAGAGGAATGAGCCTTTTTAGGCTTTTTGTGAGCTTTGCCAAGCTTCTCATTGGCTTCCTCTAGCCTCTCATGAGATGTATTGAGCTCATCAAAGGCTTGCTTAAGGGCTATTAGTTCCATACACAAGCTTTTGCATTCCCTTCTCTTGATGTCAAAGTGTTCTTTAGCATCTTCTAGCATGTCAAATAGTTCTTTAGTGGGTTCATCAATATCACTATCACTATCATTTTCATTTTCATGTTCATTTTCATCATCTTGTTCTTCATCACTTTCATCATCACAAGATTGTACCTTAGTGGCCTTAGCCATGAAGCATGATGAAGATTCGAATAGAGAAGGCTTCTCATTGATAGCAATGCTTTCAAGAACCTTCTTCTTGGTGGTCTTGTTATTATCACTATCATCATCATCATCACTTGAGGAAGCATCACTATCCCAAGTGACTACATATGAACCACCCTTCTTCTTCTTGAATGCCATCTTGTCCTTCTTCTCTTTCTTTTCCTTCTTGTCCTTCTTCTTGTTCTTCTTGTTGTCATCATCATTGTCGCTATTGTATGGGCATTGAGCAACAAGATGATCTTTGCTTCTACACTTGAAGCACCTTCTTGACTCTTCTTTGTTCTTGGATGAAGACTTCTTTCTTCTAGCACGATAGCCCTTCTTCACCATGAACTTGCCAAATCTCTTGACAAAGAGAGCCATCTTCTCATCATCATCATCATCCCAAGATTCATCTTCTTCACTTGATGTTTCTTGCTTAGCTTTGCCCTTGGATGATGTGGCTTTGAATGCCATGCTCTTCTTCTTGTCATCCTTCTTCTCATCTTTCTTCTCCTTCTTTTCTTCCTTCTCATCATCATCTCTATAAGTGTCATCGGTCATGATGTCTCCCAACACTTGATTTGGTGTCATGGTGTCCAAACCACTTCTTACTAGAATGGTGACCAATGTGCCAAATCTTGAAGGTAAGCATCTCAAGAACTTATGGGAGAAGTCCTTGTCCTTCACCTCTTCTCCAAGTGCTTTGAGATCATTGACAAGCACTTGAAGCCTATGGAACATCTTTGGCACACTCTCATCCTCCTTCATCTTGAAGCTTACAAACTTCTCTTTGAGGATATATGCCTTAGCACCCTTTATAGCTTGAGTGCCCTCAAATGATTCTTCCAACTTCTTCCAAGCTTCATGTGCCATCTCAATATTCTTGATTTGCTCAAATGTTCTTTCATCAATTGCATCATGAATGGCATTTAGAGCAACATCATTGTTTTGGAGAAGCACTTCTTCGGCCGCGGTGGGATTCTCTGGATCTTCAATCTCAATTTTGGTTTCTACCACCTTCCACTCCTTTCTATTGATTGACTTGATGTGTGTGGTCATCTTTGACTTCCAATAAGGATAATTTGTGCCATCAAATTGGGGTGGCTTCTTGGTGTTGTTGATTTGAGCCATTTTTACACCGAAGGTTGTTAAGCCTCAAATCATGGTGACCTTGGCTCCGATACCACTTGAAAGGTCCTAATAGCTAGAGGGGAGGGGGTGAATAGCCTAATAAAAATTTCTACAACAACACTTAACAAAATGGTTAGACAATTATGAGGCAAAGCAAGTGTGGCGCTAGCCTACTCAAAAGCAAGCCACCTATCACAATTCTAGTTTAGATAGTATCTATTCACATAATAGCAAGATACTACTCTATGTTAGTGTGCTCTCAAAGGCTAACTAAAGAGCCACACCAACCAAGCAAGCAAGCTCTCACAAGTAGGTACACTAAAGAGCTTGACAACTAGTTTACGGTAATGTAATGAGAGTGATCAAGAAGGTTATACCACCGTGTAGATGAATGAACCAATCAATCACAAGGATGAATAACAATGAAGACCAATCACCTCGGAATCAATGATGAACACAATGATTTTTTACCGAGTTTCACTTGCTTGCCGGCAGGCTAGTCCTCATTGTGGTGATTCACTCACTTGGAGGTTCACGCGCTAATTGGCTTCACACGCCAAACCCTCAATAGGGTGCCACACAACCAACACAAGATGAGGATCACACAAGCCATGAGCAATCCACTAGAGTACCTTTTGGCTCTCCATCGAGGAAAGGTCAAGAACCCCTCACAATCACCACGATCAGAGCTAGAGACAATCACCAACCTCCGCTCGACGATCCTTGCTGCTCCAAGCCGTCTAGGTGGCGGCAACCACCAAGAGTAACAAGCGAAATCCACAGTGAAACATGAACACCAAGTGCCTCTAGATGCAATCACTCAAGCAATGCACTTGGATTCACTCCCAATCTCACAAAGATGATGAATCAATGATGGAGATGAGTGGGAGGGCTTTGGCTAATCTCACAAGGTTGCTATGTCAATGAAAATTGCCAAAGGTATGAGCTTCAACCGGCCATGGGGCTTAAATAGACCCCCCACAAAATAGAGCCACTATACCCCTTCACTGGGCACAACACGGGCTGACCGGACGCTCCGATCAAATTGACCGGACGCTGGACCTCAGCGTCCGGTCGCCCAACGACCGCCACATGTCCCGACTTTAACGGTAACTTGTGTTCACCAGACACTGCACTATATCTTACCAGACACTAAGCCACCAGCGTCTGGTCGTTTCTAGTAAGGTTCCAGAAACGCAAACCATCCACCGGACGCGTCCGGTCATGCACGACCGGACCCTGCCAACGTCCAGTCAGAGACCCTAGCCTCTGAGCGTTGTCCGACAATAGGACTGAACTCACCTCACCAGCGTTCGGTCAGTCCATGACCCAGCATCCGGTCGGTTGACCGACACTAGCGTCTATGCTGCCACACTTGACCGGACGTGCCGGTCCTTCTGAGACCAGCGTCCGGTCACTTGGTGACCAGCAAGACTAACTCCTTTTCACCTCTAACTTCTTCACCCTTGCTCAAATGTGCCAACCACCAAGTGTATCACCTTGTGCACATGTGTTAGCATATTTTCACAAACATTTTCAAGGGTGTTAGCATTCCACTAGATCCTAAATGCATATGCAATGAGTTAGAGCATCTAGTGGACACTTTGATAACCGCATTTCGATACGAGTTTTACCCCTCTTAATAGTATGGCTATCAAACCTAAATGTGATCACACTCTCTAAGTGTCTTGATCACCAAAACAAAATAGCTCCTATGGCTTATACCTTTGCCTTGAGCTTTTTTGTTTTTCTCTTTCTTCTTTCCAAGTCCAAGCACTTGATCATCACCATGGCATCATCATCATGCTATGATCTTCCATTTGCTTCACCACTTGGAATGTGCTACTTATCTCATGATCACTTGATAAACTAGGTTAGTACTTAGGGTTTCATCAATTCACCAAAACCAAACTAGAGCTTTCAACATCTCATCGGTCAGGGCGCATCTCATCTGTATTAAATGGGAAAGAGAGGTTTTTTTGCTCCACCATTTTGTCTTTCCCGATCGGCGCGCCTTCCCCAACTATTGCGCCCTTTTCCTTAAGTAGGAGAAGGGAGAAGGTTTTCGCCCTGTTCTTTCGCCTATTCCTCATCTTCCGCCTCCTTTCCTTTTCCTTCTTGCTGAGAGCATTCTTGAGAGCCACGGTGGTTTCTAGGGAAGAAAAGGGAGAGAAAGAAAAGGGAGAGAGCAAGGGAGAAGAGAAAAACTCACAAATCCTTTTGCAATCTTGGAGCGAAATGTCAGACTAGAGGTCGTCCACTGTGAGTGAGTCGGTGTTGAAGGCCTTCGCCATGAAGGGGTTTCTGCCACTGAAGGAGGTGGCGCACTAGAGGGCTCTTAGGAGGGAGGAGTTTCCACAACCTCAGCCCAGCGAGGTGGTTTCCTTTCTTGCCTTCCATGAGCACGGGTTAGGATACCCCGCGCACTAGTTCCTGCGCGGACTCCTCAATGAGTGGGGTCTAGAGCTGCAGCACCTCAATCCAACAGGGGTGCTGCACATTGCCGGCTTCGTCACCGTCTGCAAGGCCTTCCTTGGGATGAAGCCGCACACGGACTTCTTCCGACGGCTGTTCTCTGGGCGAGCTTTGCCGGTGGGGAATCCGCTTGAGGTCACGTCGGTGGGGGGTTTTGCCCTATAGAGGAAACCAAGAGCGGGAGGCTCGTATCCTGCATATATCCCCTATGACTCCGACCAGGGGTGGCACAGGGAGTGGTTTTATATCATGAATCCAGTGGAGGCGCTGTTCCCGGCATTCACCGGCGGGAGGCTGGAGAAGCAGGATAGTTGGTTGTGGGGCTGTTCCTGTCAGGAGAAGAAGAAGGTGGAGATCATCGAGGTGGAGCACCAGAAGCTCATGCAGCGCGGCCTTGATGGGGTGCAGGTGTTCCACACCTTCTACCGCACCGGGTTGCTCCGTTGGCGGAGAGGGCATGGCTGATGTGGAGGTATAGCGGCGTGTCTGACCCTGATCATGCGTCACTGGAGGAGCTACTGGATGATGAGGTCTGGAGTCGCCTTGATCGGGTGCTACAGCTGAAGCCCAAGGAGAAGGTCGAGGGAAAGCCCATACCTCTCAATGCCTCGGTGGTGTCCAAACTAGCATGCTACTCTTTCTTTACTTTGTGTTCTTTTCCTCCTTTGCTTTCCTGCTTTTTTGATCTTGAGCTGCCTGTTGTGTAGGGGCTTGATGCTTACAAGTCCCGGCCGCACCTTTTGAAGGGGCCAGAGGGCGCGTGATGAGGACATCACTCCTTCGGATGTACTCACTGATCCTCCAACCGTCATGCAAGGTCCAATGACCCGGGCTCGAATGCGTCAACTCAATTTAGAGGTGAGCTCGTTCTTAAGCGATCCTTTTTATACTTTTGAGAATAGACTACTACCTAATGATGTTATCTTGCTTAGGAACATTGGAGAGGGTCATGAAGGACTTAGAGGACATGGTGGATGCGAAGATGACCAGCAAGGACGTCCAACAGGAACCGAAGGCCCGGTCCAACATGATTTCGAGTCTGCCTCGGCCTCCAGGACCAGTCTTCCTTAAACTGGTCACCCAGGACGCATCCGGACTCTGTTTTCAACGATCCACATATGGATGGAAAGCTAATTTGATAAGGAAGCCAATACAAGTGGTTTCACGTCAAAATATCTTTGGAATCGACGGGAATCGTCGAAACAAGTCAGCCTCCAGAATCTGCCAGGGTGCTGCGACACCGTCTTTTGGTCCGTTGGACCGTGTATCGTGTTTGGGTCCATTAGGGGGCACGTCCAGGATAGGCGATGACCCTAAGACCTTTATAATCATACACCGCCACCATCATTAGGTTTTGGGTTTTGCTTAGATTATTCTGTCAGGAATAGTTTCGCCGTTTATCGGTTTGTGAGACCCTAGCTTTGTGAGATTAATCATTCATCTGCAATTTGGTTGTGTTCTTTCTTGTTCTTGCTTGTGTTCTTCGTTGCGTAGGCAGGGATTAGCCTTCTTGGCGAGGTCAACCTGATCCGTAACTTGGTTGATAACTAGAGGAGCTGTGGTGCTAAGATTGCAGGGTTTGATCTTTCGATCTGAAGCCGGATCGGTGTGTCATTCTCCACCACAATGATAGTTACCACCACCTGACGGAAGATCGGGATCCCCGTTCCCATTAGCACGGCTCAGTAGGCCACCCAAAAGGAGGTGGTAGATGCTAGGAAGAAAAAGAAAGCCGAGGTGGCTCATCGGAAGTACAAGAAGGAGAAGGAGATTGCTCGGCGCGTGATGGCCGGGGAAAATAAGAGCGACGTCGAGTCCGAGCTTGAGTTGGAGGATCCCATAGACGTGGATGACATAGTTTTCTTCGAGGAGGAGGAAAGTCTAGAGGTCATTTTGACCTCGGTGGAGCATCGCGACCCTACGGCGATGTCCGCTGGTGATGAGCGGGAGGCGGAGAGGCACGTTGAGGAAGCATGCGGTGAGCGCAGACACCACCGATGAACAGGAGGCGAAGTGGGCGCGGTCATCGCGCCCCTCGGTGGCAGCACCGGTCTCATCCCCGCCTATCATGGGCCCGACCGAGCAAGCCAGGCTATCAGAGGAGCAGGCTTGCACTCGTGCATCGCTGGGACAGGTGCCAGTGCATGACTCGCAGTGGGCGGATGCCCCACCTGCCGCTCCAGTCGGCACATCCTGAGCCGAAGGTCGCAGTGACCCTTAGGCCAAGCAGGAGATGGTCGGGATGACTCTGCCCCCGGCTGAAGTGAGGGGGCACGGGTCATAGCCTAGGAGCGGTCCTCGCCCTACGGGCCCATAGATGCTGGGTCTTGGCTTCAGAGTAGTGCCGCTTACCTCTCGGTATGTTTTCCTTTGTGGCTTTTCAATCTTGTTGTTGGGTCTTTTTTGGAGTATGACTGACCCATACTCTTTGTCAGCGGCCAGGCAATGATGGGGTTGAGTATCACCCCAACTCTTGCATAGGAGGCTTCGAGGCCCACCCTGCAGCATGCCACAGCAAGCAGTGGGGGGAACAGGATGGTGGCGGCGAACCCTTCTGTTCTGGGGGTGGTGCTCCCTAGGCCAGTTGTTAGCACAGCAGCAGCGGCAGCGATGGCGCTAGCGGGGATAGCGGTGGCGATGGTGGAGGCTTCGCCGGTGGTGTCCCTTGTGGCCCCTCCTTCACCAGCCACGACAAAAGAGGAGAAGGAGACCAAGACCCCTGCCATGCCTGGCGAAGGGCTAGACAGCTCACCCTCGAGGTCAGAGCTGAAGGCACCAGGGGAAGACGTGGCTGAGACAGAGTTGGAACGCCTAGCGGTGGCCCGAGCAACCGAGGTGGTGGATATCCCATCTGACGATGAGGCAGATGACATGGTGGAGCTGCCGGTGTCGTCGTGGGAGCTGGTGGTGGTTTAGTCAGAGGCTGGGCCCTTCGACAGGCTGCCGAAGGGTGACCTGGAGTGGCCGTGCCCCGAGGATCCAGCAAAGGTGCGGTTCGTCGTTTGGGATTCCCAGGAGTGTTAGCTCTAGGACATCCTTGGGGGAAAGGACTTTCCATGGTGTCTAAACTTGCCAACCTGTCCGTGAAGCTTGAGGACGCCTAGGAGCGGGTCAAGTCCGCCTAGCAGTTAGTCCAGGTCGACCTATAGCTTGCCGTAGAGGTGAGTTTCCCGTATTTGTCCTTGACCTCTGAATCTCTTGTTGGTTGCCTCAGCATGGTTGCTTTTCATAGGGTTTGAAGGAGATGTCATCCCACAAGTCCCGCTTCCTCTGAATGGAGCATGCCCGGGTGGCTGAGCTTGAGCGTCAGCTAGAGTCCACCCGCCATGAGTCCTAGGACCGGGCGGCCGAGGCGACTGTGGCACGGGTGGAGGAGCAGCGTGCAGTGGAGCGGGTGACCACCGCCGAGCGGGGCTTAAGGTGGCGAAGGCCCGCCAGGCGGAGATTGAGGCAAGGTTGTGGACATCCCTGGCAGACATCGAGGCGGTGCTCTAAAAATCTCTAAAGACCCTTGAGTCAAAGCGGAGTGCCTTGGTGTTAGAGCGGAAGGCCCTGGAGTTGGCACAAAAGGTCCTAGAGTCAGAGCAGGAAGCCCAATTGGAGGCAGGCTTAGAAGTGCTCGTGCTTTGGGACCGGGTGATGGGGATAGAGGAGGCGAGTGCCCGGCTACATGAGCAGGTGCCCTGGTAGGCGGAGGAATTCTACAGCCTTGAGAACTTCCACCTTGGTATGTACCCTTTCTATTTTTCATCACGTTGGTTTCTTCCTTCAGCCTATTTCTAAGCTTGTCGCCCTTCTTGCAGAGCTGGGTGGAAAGGTGAAGTCGTTGGAGCAAGACCTGGAGACGGTCAAGGCGACTTTTGGCCGGAATGCAGAGGAGCTGGCCAAGTCCCATGAAGAGCGATAGCTCTCAATCTATAATGTGCCTGGAGACGGTCAAGGCAACATGAAGACCAGCTAGTCATCTTAGAGGTCTTTGGGTCAGCACCAAGCACTAGCGTGCCTGCTGTCCAGCTGGTGGAGGTCTCGGATGAGGTTCGGGACCTTATCACAAGTGGGTTGTTCTACGGAGCGTCGGGGGTGTTGACTTCCATGGCGACATACCTTCCGAACCTGGACTTCGCCACTATTTGCAGTGGGTATACTGACGGCTTGAGCATGGAGGACATCTAAATGCTCGGGGAGAGCTTGCTGCCACATGCAAGGTTGGTGGTAGAGCAAGTCTCTGCGCAGTGGGTGATGGACGTCCGCCTTGAAGACATGGCCAGAAGCATGCGTCCAGGGGACATTGCCTAGCCTATGGATAGCACGGAGCCTGGTTCGGAGGTGGGCATCTCCCCGGCTTCGACCGAGCCAAATGTCGTTCCACCAGGGAGTGAGCAGCCCGCGCCTTTGTCGGTCGCACCGATATCAGATGCCGCCGAGCCACCCTAATAGCTTGTAAAGTATAAGTAGTTTAGTAGATGTAAAAAGTTTAAGTTTGTGGGGGAGCCCCCGTGTAAACATTCTTGTGTACTTAATAACTACAATCGGTTTCATTTCTTGTGATGGAGTCACTCTGTTTGGGGAAGCTTGTCCGTTTCGTTCCTTAGTTTTCCCTTAGCATAATTTTGTTTTTCATTCTTTCTTTTTCGTACTTGCCGGTTCGTCCTGTAGGATGCAACCTTGGGAGCCCGAGGCGTGGCCCGCGAGGCTCAGCTGCTTGTAACCGTAGGTAAAGGCGGGGTACGATTGGTCAGAATGTTTAAAAGCAAAGCTACGTAAGGCAAATTAAAGGAATGAACTACCCTTTTGTTTGGGTAGGAAGGAATTTCACCATATGATAGTAAACAAAAAAGAGAGGTAGTAGTGTACCCTTGTGGAGCCCCCGAGCGACCTAGGCCAAAAAGTGTTTTGGGTCAGGATGCTCTTATAGGAGCAAACGCTAAGTAAACAATGGTAAGACTGAATTTTAGGGGAAGAAAAACAACATAGCTGTTCCAAGCATTTGGTGAGAATGTCGTCATTGTCGTCCTTCAGTCAGTAGACATTCGGTCGGATCACTTCAACCTTCAGTCGTCCGAATCCTTGTCCGCTTCGCCCCCTTTCTTGGCCACTGCTCCTTCGCCTTTTTCTGCCTTTGGTCCGCCGGCCTATCGTAGAAGGCGCTTGAGGAGCTCGCAGTCCTTGTAGAGGTGTTTGATGGGGTAGGTGTGGTTGGTTCATGGGCTCTCCATGAGGTCATGGAAGTGTGCCAAAAGGTCCTGCTAGGGCTGCTCACCTGTGTGATCAGTCATGGCAACCAACACAGAGTTGGCCGGTTGGCGGTGATCTTTTCTATTCTTTTTCCCCCACTGTGTGGAGGGGCCCTCGTCCTAATCCTGGCGCTTGGCCTTGCCTTTGCCTCGGCCTCCATTAGAGCGTGGTGGGAGCGGCGCTCACTGGAGGTGTTGGACAAAGGTTCGTGATCCTAGGCCATCAGGGCTAGGACTCTGGTCGCTGCTGCATGCGTCTCGATTTGGCTTGAGCTGCGCGTAGACAGGCGGTCGGTGTAGAGCGGTCATTAGGTCAAGATGAGACGTAGGTGCAACCTCTTGTGCCGCGCTTGGTGGTTGTAGTGGTGAGCGGGTGGAGTGACTCATTTGCTGCGTCCCCATTCCCCTAGTGGGGAGAGAGGCCATGACTCGGTATTGTGATACGGAGCTCTCCGCCTGTTGAATGGTGGCAGTCTCCACTAGTGCCCGGAGGTTTCGGTGGACCACCTGTTCCTGAGGGTTGTTCGGCTCAGGAAGGCCACGTAGAAGCATTGCTGTAGCGGCGATGTTCTGCTATGGGGGATCATTCCCCCCGTCCATGGTGTTGCGCTGGACCCGACGGGCGCGCCCTTAGGCGTCGCTCACCGGTCTATGTGCATGGGGCATAGTGTGGTGCGTCGAGCACGCTGGCGCAGTCGGTGGCTGGTGCAGCCACTGTTGTTGTAGTTCCTCACCGTGCTCCCATGAGAGCGTGGGGGTCTCCACATGAGGGTCTAGAGGGGTGTGAGTCTACAAGGACATTGTTACCACCAGTGGCTGTCCCAGAGCGTCTGCCATAGCGCACTCCTGAGACGGATGGTGGCTAGGTGCCACATCACCGATGCTAGAGCCATCACTCTCAACAACATCATCCATGAGGTCAAGGAAATAGGTGGGAGCATAGCTCGCCATCCCCATGAATTCGGACATGAGAGGGGGCGGTGCTGGCATCCTTTGTAGCCCCTGGGCGTACGCGTCCGTGGGAGACGTGAGGTCATAGGGGAACTGGTCGTATGGCGGTCATGACAGGGACAATGGGGTCCCTCCATGTAATTGGCGGAAGATAGAAAATAGCAAGTGAATAACAGCATGTGCATTACTCACAGCGGGGTTTGAGCAGAGAGTTTGCTCGGAATGAAGCGCAGATGCCTCGTTGTTGAAATCATCGTGCGTCCCAGAGCCGATGGAGGATGCCCCTCCGATAGGCGCTAGAACGAGTGCCTCCTCACGGAGGTGTAGTACGCCGAGTCAGTCAACGACAAAGTCTAGGCTTCCAAAGATGAAGGCCTGGGACGGCTTGGAGATGGGTGGAACCCATATCCCAGCAGGTGGGAGTGCGAGAAACTCTAGTGAGCCGAAGCGAGTCATATCGCCTAAGTCCACCATGGTGAAGGTGGTGGAAAAGTGGGCCATCCGATGACCAAAAAGTGTTGAACGTACAACGTCTTCCCCACAGACGGCGCCAACCGTCGGTGCAGAAAGTGACCAACAAGTAAATATTTGTAGTTTTGTCGTATGTTGTGATCGGCGCCTAGCACTCAATGACACAGGGTTTATACTGGTTCAGGCAACGTGCCCTACGTCTAGTTTGAGTTGGTCGGTGACTTTATTCCTGAGCCTATGTGCTCGAAGTTTGCAGTGGGGTTACAAATGAGAAGGAGAAAGATGGGGGGTACAAGAGGTCCAGTCGGGCTCCGGTCGGAAGGGCCGAGAGTGACAGGAGCTCTGCTATGAGCTAAGTGTTCAAGCGCATGCTTGAGGTTCGAACCTGACGGTTCTATGGTTGTGCACTAGTGAACTTTATCGATCTAATGAATCTAGAATAACCTTTTATGTTTTGAGAGAGTGCACCCCCTTTTATAGATGAAGGGGATGGCCTTACAAGTGAGAGGGGGAGAGTACGTATGCTTCTAAGCCTTGTTGCCCACACCGGTGGGTACAGGATGATGGTAGGTGCCAACAATACCGTTGGATGTCAGATGCACGTGGGAGGTTGCATCCTTTTGCTCGGGTATGGCAGATGTCGGTACCTGCTATATTGTTGATGCCTAGAGGTATGTGAGGGGTTTCACCATGTTCACTCGGTACGGTAAATGCCGGTGCCCACAACACTATCGATGCCCAGAGGCATGTGGGGGGAGCCTTACCGTATGGGAGTTAATGGCGCCCACAATACTATAGGGAAAATGTCGGCGCCTATAACACTGTTTATGTCAGGGTGGTTGTAGAGTACTATTTCTACAGGTGTATAGAGTACGGTCCCTGTTATCATGGTTTGACTTGTGTGCCTGGCTTTGCTTTCTCCATTCATTCCCTGGTCCTTTCTGAGCCAGCGTCCCCGATCAGTTGGTCCCAGTCAGCTCTGGTTGCGTCAGTCGGAGAAGAGTAGTGAGTAGGGTGTTTACGCACCCTGGTTAGAGTACTGCTTTGGCCAGGCCTTTCGGTCGGAGAGGCTGTCCGGAGGCGGGCTGGAGACCGAAGTGAGCGCTCCGGTCAGAGAGGTGGGCTGGAGTTAGAAAATAGGTGCCGCTCCTCCTCGACCAAGCCTTCCGGTCGGTGATTGGATCGCCCTTCTAGCCTGCTGTTCAGATACTTGGGCCGACCCATGAGTTGCGTGTTGTCTACTTGGGCCAAGCCTTTGTTGGGAAGCCGGTCCGCGAGGCACTCTAGGTTTATGAACCCGACACAATGTCTACCAAATGATGCTAAGGTATAAAAGATGAACCTTTGAAGCGTGATACCAATCAGAGTGCACCAATATACCATCCTTAGCACCAAGGTTAGCTCGATATCACTTGGAAATGAAATCACTAGATAACCTATGCATGCTAGTTTTTCATTTCATCATTCAAACCTACAACTAGCATACACCACACAAGCATGGATATTGAAATTTAAAACTTTGCCATGCAAGTAAACATATGAAATGCACATTCAAATGCACCATACAAGTTCATGAGCTTGCTCCCCCTACTTGTGTGCTCAAAATTTTAATTGATCCCTTTCCTTTGTCATATCTCTCCCCCTATGTCAAGTTCTCCCCCTTTGTTGTCTTTTCATTGTCTTAGTACACTAATATCTATGTTTTTCTCCCCATGTACTAATATCTTTGTTTTTCTCCCCCTTTGTCATCAATGACCACAAAGGTTCAAAATGTAGATAGGTTGAGATTATCAATGTCAATCAATGGGGTGAGGATCATTTTTCAAATTTGGTCCAATCTAGATCATTTACCAAAGATATTTAACTTGATTTGATCCAAGGACAAGCTTCTTCACACCTCCAAATAAGGGTTATCTTGTACCATGTTGAGTTAAACACTTAGAGCTCATTTTCTAGATTAAACACTAGGTTTACAAGCCCACAAACATGTCATATGCTACCACTAGATCAAAATAAGCATAGAAGCAATAGTGGTACCATATAATCATCAAATTCATTTGATTTTCATGAATGAGCCTATTTAATGTGAAAGATGTCTAGATGCACTAAACATGTCCTTAGCAAGGATGTATGCCATGCCAATCAACTTTTACCTTAGATTGCTCAAAGAAGAGGCATGTCATATGAGTGGGGGTGCATCAACACATATTTGAGAAATCCAATATGTTCAACTCATTCCTTAGCTTGCAAAACCTTTTCTCATCCAATGGCTTGGTGAATATGTCGGCAAGTTGATCTTTGGTGCCTACACTCTCAATGCAAATGTCCCCTTTTTGTTGGTGATCTCTTATGAAATGGTGGTGGACATCAATGTGCTTTGTTCTTGCATGTTGAACCGGATTGTTGGTCAACTTGATTGCACTCTCATTGTCACATAGCAATGGCACTTTCTTGAACTTGATTTCAAAGTCACTCAAAGTGGCCTTCATCCAAAGTACTTGTGCACAACAACTACCGGTGGATATGTATTCGGCTTCGATGGTTGATAATGCAACACTATTTTGCTTCTTTGATGATCATAAAACAAGTGATCTTCCCAACAATTGACATGTGCCTGAGGTGCTCTTCCTTTCAACCTTATGTCCCGCATAATCCGAGTCAGAGTAGCCAACTTGCTCAAACTTTGCTCCGTTGGGATACCACAAACTAACATTTTGTGTATGCTTCAAGTACCTCAATATTCTCTTTGTAGCCTTCAAATGACTTTCTCTTGGTGAGGCTTGAAATCTTGCACACATGCATATACTAAACATGACATCCGGCCTTGATGCGGTCACATAGAGTAGGCTTCCAATCATAGACCGATACAATTTTTGATCCACCATGTTACCACTTGCATCATTATCCAAGTTACCATTTGTTCCCATTGGTGTGCTAATGGCTTTACTATCACTCATGCCAAACTTCTTGATCATGTCCTTGATATACTTGCCTTAACTTACAAATGTACCATTCTTCAATTGCTTGATTTGAAGACCAAGGAAGTAACTTAACTCTCCAATCATGGACATCTCAAACTTATTAGCCATCATCTTTCCAAATTCTTCACAAAAGTCTTGATTGGTTGATCCAAATATGATGTCATCAACATAGATTTGCAACACAAACAAATCTTTTCCAATCTTCTTGATGAAAAGAGTGGTGTCAACCTTGCCCATCATGAACCCTTTAGAGACTAGGAAGTCCCTCAATCTCTCATACCATGCTCTAGGTGCTTGCTTCAAGCCATACAATGCCTTCTTCAACTTGTACACATGGTCGGGCTTCTTGTCATCTTCAAAACTGGGAGGTTGCTCAACATATACTTCTTCATTGATGTAACCATTGATAAATGCACTCTTGACATCCATTTGATAGAGTTTGATGTTATGGGCACAAGCATAGGCTAGCAAGATTCTAATTGCTTCAAATCTAGCAACTGGGGCATATGTTTCTCCAAAGTCAAGACCTTCAACTTGTGTATAGCCTTATGCTACCGATCTTGCTTTGTTCCTTACCACTATCCCATCTTGATCTTGCTTGTTTCTAAAGACCCATTTGGTTCTAATCATATTGTGCCCCTTTGGTCTCTACTAATTCTCATACTTGATTTTTTGTGAAGTTATTCATTTCTTCATGCATAGCATTCACCCAATCAACATCCTTCAATGCTTCATCTATCTTCTTTGGTTCAATGGATGACACAAATGAGAAATGCTCACAAAATGAAGCCAATCTTGATCTTGTTTGCACACCTCTTGAAATATCACCAATGATAGTGTCCAATGGATGATCCCTTGTAATATTGGTTGGTTGGAGTATTGGAACTTGATTGCTTGCACTTGCTTGATCATTGGGTTGAGATGATGTACTAGCCACTTGATCTTGTTCATTTTCATGAGAGCCACTTGTACTATCTTGATTTGTATCATCTTGCACATTTGAGTTAGAGAGCACTTGCACTTGATCATCTTCATCATCATTCACTTGCCTAGGCCTCAATTCACCAACATCCATGTTCTTCATGGCATTTGAAAGTTGAATGCCTCTAACATCTTCCAAGTTATCATTCTCTTCTTGTGAACCCTTGGTTTCATCAAATTCAACATCATGAACTTCTTCAAGAGTACCACTATCCAAATTCTAAACTCTATATGCTTTGCTTGTAGTGGAGTATCCAAGTAGGAATCCTTCATCACAACTCATCAATTCTAGTGTTCTTGAACTCACAACTAGTTTGTGGTAATGTAAAGAGAGTGAGCAAGATGTTTGTACCGCTATGTCAAGGAATGAACCAATCAATCACAAGGATGAATACCAATGAAGACCAATCACCTCAGAATCAAATGATGACACAATGATTTTTTATCGAGGTTCACTTGCTTGCCGGCAAGCTAGTCCTCGTTGTGGCGATTCACTCACTTGGAGGTTCACGTGCTAATTGGCATCACATGCCAAACCCTCAATAGGGTGCCACACAACCAACACAAGATGAGGATCACACATGCCATGAGCAATCCACTAGAGTACCTTTTGGCTCTCCGCCGGGGAAAGGTCAAGAACCCCTCACAATCACCACGATCGAAGCTAGAGACAATCACCAACCTTCGCTCGACGATCCTCGCTACTCTAAGCCATCTAGATGGCGGCAATCACCAAGAGTAACAAGTGAATCCTGCAGCAAAACACGAACACCAAGTGCCTCTAGATGCAAACACTCAAGCAATGCACTTGGATTCTCTCCCAATCTCACAAAGATGTTGAATCTATGATGGAGATGAGTGGGAGGGCTTTGGCTAAGCTCACAAGGTTGCTATGTCAATGCAAATGGCCAAGAGAATGAGCTAGAGCTGGCCATGGGGCTTAAATAGAGAGCCCCCACGAATAGAGCCGTTGTGCTCCTCACTGCACTGAACACGGGGCGATCGGACGCGCAGGTCAGATCGACCGAACGCTGGACCCCAGCGTCCGGTCACGCGATGTGTGCCACATGTCCCCTGCTTCAAACGCTGATCGTACGATCTAAATGGTCATCAACACATTTAAGTTGTGACTAGACACATCGCTTTGAAGTGACCGGACATAGGACCTCAGCGTCCGGTCATTTCCTGTAAGCATCCAGAAGCGAAAAATCACGACCGGACACGTCCGGTCATGACCGACCGGACTCACCCAGCGTCCGGTTACTCAATGTCTCCTTTGAGTGCTGCCATGTCAGTGAGACTGGATGCACCCACCCAGCATCTGGTCATGAAGTGACCCAGCGTCCGGTCGAAGATCGACGCTAGTGTCTTCACAGCTTCTACTAACCGGACGCACCGGTCCATTTGAGGCCAGCATCTGGTCCACTCTGTGAGGACCTATCTTTTCTGTATAGGGCACCAGTTGCACCATCGGACAATCCGCACTCTATGGGCAGACACTCCGCCAGTGAAGTTCCTAACCCTTACTCAAATGTGTTAACCACCAAGTGTATCACCGTGTGCACATGTGTTAGCATATTTTCACAAACATTTTCAAGGGTGTTAGCACTCCACTAGATCCTAAATGCATATGCAATGAGTTAGAACATCTAGTGGCACTTTGACAACCGCATTTCGATACGAGTTTCACCCCTCTTAATAGTATGGCTATCAATCCTAAATGTGATCACACTCGCTAAATGTCTTGATCACCGAAATAAAATGGCTCCTACCATTTATACCTTTGTCTTGAGCTTTTTGTTTCTCTTTCTTCTTTTCCAAGTCCAAGCACTTGATCATCACCATGGCATCACCATCATCATGTCATGATCTTCATTTGCTTCACCACTTGGAATGTGCTACCTATCTCATGATCACTTTAATAAACTAGGTTAGCACTTAGGGTTTCATCAATTCACCAAAACCAAACTAGAGCTTTTAGTCGCTCGGACTTTTTGGTCCAATCGCCTGGCGCGTCACAATAATGATCGCTGTGTAGAACGGCGCTATGACAACCGTGACCACTACCGTGATGACAGGCTGAAAAGCTCGAGGGCCAGGTAATTTTGTCGACGCCGATCAGATAACATCATACGCCACCGATCATATATTCTGACTAAAGCTAAGTACCTCTACTATATTCGCATTTAATACAACTTTCTCCAATTATTTTCTCTGAGTTTTTGCCATGCTCCTCCAATTATTATTTCTCCAGTTATTTTCCATAATTAAATGTCTCCACATTTAATATCTTCGTGTTTAAGATGTTCCATAATGCAATATCCGACCAGTTGATCGGACTGTTCGGTGCTCACTTCTAGTCAGCGCTCGCTTCACCAACCAACTGGTCAGATTGTCTGTCGCTTCATTGTCAGCTACGCTTAGGGAGAACTAGATGGGAATTTTCCATCATTATCACCATTTGTGGCGACGACTCGGCTCCGTGAGACAACAATCTCAACTAAAGGCTCTGAGGCGCATCGCTCTTCGTAAGAGTTCTCCGAAGGTCCAACACTATGCTTCGTCGGTACCAATCAAGGGGACGGCTACATGTGGCATGCCAGTAGCATGTAGGTCAACTTCAAGAATTCGTCTACATCACCCAACATCGACTTGTCATCATCCTTCGGTGGCGCTCGTCAGCCCTCATCGACGGCTCACGTGGTCCTCGCTATCGACTCGACATTACGAGGCAACTCACGGCGATGCATTGTGTTTTTCACTAAGATCAACATCAACAAGCAAAGGATGACGTATTATCTACAATACCATGCAAGATAAGTAAACAAACCATCACGGTGTTTTGACTGCATCTACATATAGCCTCAAGCATGTATGCAAGAAATGAATTCCCTTGCTATCGATCTACACTCACGAAACGTGACTCCAACGTCATCAATCCAAACGAGCTAAGTCATGGTTTTTTCCATTGAACATTCTAACATATATAACTTTGTCTACCTTGATAACTATCAACAACAGTGGCGACCCTGTGCTTTCTCCATTTATTTTCCATAATTTTTCTCAAATTACTTATTTCTCCATGCTAAACATCTTTAAGTTGATGTATAATATCGCCATTCAAATCAGACTGCGCCCTCACCTTGGTTGGACACGCTCAAGGGCTTCGCCTCCCCACACGAATTGACTTCGTTAGGCTCCGATTACGCCCGTTTACCTATGACTCTGTGTAGCCGCCGTGCCGTCGAGTCGCCGAGCCACTGAGCCACCGTGCCGCCGAGCCACCAGTCTCCATATTTCACCATGGTCTCCAAATTTTTCCACGGTCTCCATATTTTGTCGTGGTCTCTAAATTTCACCATGGTCTCCAAATTTCATCACGGTTTCCATATTTCGCCATGGTCTCCATATTTTGCCATTGTTCTCCAATGTTCTCCATGTTCGCCATAGTATAGTGCTAAGCACTCTCCAAATTTTACTCCAATGTCCAGTGCTAAGCACGGGGATTTCATTCTTTTTATAAATATGAACAAACTCCAAATAAACATAAACTAATCTACAGGATATAAAATTCACTGATATATCACTCCAGATAAACTCCGCTCTGCTTTCTTCATCGCTGCATTCATATATTCTATTATCCGTCCAACATATTTGTATTGTAGGATTATCATGTAGATGGTCGCACCACCTAGCCTTTGTATTTCTCTACCAATCAACTAGACGGACCACTAGGTTCATAACCTTCATCGTCGACCAGTTGGTCGGACTATTTGGCGTTCACATCTACTCGACGTCACATCACCTCCGACCAGCTGTTTGGGCTGCTCGGCCCTGGATTCTTCGCCAACCAACTGGTTAGATTGTCCATCCCTTCATCATCAGTGATGCTAGGGGCCCACCTGCTAGGCTAGGGACTCTTCGGTGTTTGATTTCTTTGTACAAGCGTCGCCAGCTAAACTAGAGACTACTTGTCGATGCAGAAAGTGACCAACAAGTAAATATTTGTAGTTTTGCCATACGTTGTGATCGGAGGTGGCCTAGCACTCAATGACACAGGGTTTATACTAGTTCAGGCAACGTGCCCTATGTCTAGTTTGAGTCAGTCGGTGACTTTATTCCTGAGCCTATGTGCTCAAAGTTTGTAGTGGGGTTAGAAACAAGAAGGAGAAAGATGGGGGGTATAAGAGGTCCGGTCGGACTCCGGTCAAAAGGGCCAAGAGTGATGGGAGCCCCGCTATGAGCTAAGTGTTCAAGCATGTGCTTGTGGTTCGAACCTAGTGGTTCTATGGTTGTGTACTAGTGAACTTGATCGATCTGAATGAATCTGACCAAGCTTCATGAACCTATCTGTTGGAAGAGAGCGCATCCCCTTTTATAGATGAAGGGGATGGCCTTACAAGTGAGAGAGAGAGAGTACATATGCTTCTAAGCCTTGTTACCCACGCCGGTGGGTATAGGATGATGGTAGGTGCTCACAACACTGTTGGATGTCAGATGCACATGAGAGGTTGGGTTGTCTTCTTCGGGTATGGCAAACGTCGGTGCCTACCACACTGTTGATACCTAGAGGCATGCAAGGGGTTTTACCATGTTCGCCCAGTATGGTAAATGTTGGTGCCCACAACACTGTCGATGCCCAGAGGCATGTGGGGGGAGCCTTATCGTATGGGAGTTAATGGCGCCCACAACACTGTAGGAGAAAATGTCAGTGCCAACAACACTGCTTGGGCTCTGTTGTGCCAGGGAGGTGCAGAGTACTATTTTTGCTGGTGTATAGAGTATGGCCCCTGGGATTGCTGGTCCTTACCGAGCGGGCATCTATTTCCTAGTCCTTACCGAGCGAGCATCTTTGGTTGGTTGGTCCTAGTTGGCTCTGATCGCGCCAGTCGGAGAAGAGCAGAGAGCAGGGGCTTGGTGTACCCCGGTTAGGAGACGTGGGTCAGAGTCAGAAGTAGTGTTCTGGCTAGGCCTTTCGGTCAAAGAGGCTGTCCGGAGGTGGGCTGGGGACCAAAACGAGCACTCTGTTCGAAGAGGTGGGCCGAAGGCAGAAAATGGGCGCCATTCCTCCTCGGCCAGACCTTCCGGTCGGTGACTGGATCACCCTTCTGGCCTATTGTTTAGATACCTGGGCCTGCCCACGAGCTACACATCATCTACTTGGGGCAAGCCTTTGTTGGGAAGCTGGTCCGCGAGGGACCCTAGGTTTATGAACCCGACACTACTCGGGCGATCGAATTTTACTACCTAGTGCTAAACACGGGGACTTCATCCTTCACACTTAATTCTTTGATCCTACTACAAGATGTTTCTCTATCTTATAGCAGACTCAAGGACTAAGTGTGTACACTTTACCTTGCGATGAATCTACTGTTATTCCTTCTTACTGGTTTTTAGCTAAGCTGGGGGCTAGCTGTGTGCTCGGCTACGCTAGGAGTTGATTATCCTAATTTAGTGATTGTTGTAATTTTTTTATCCTGACACCAGATGGTGATCATCTGACTTCACCAACGAAGCCTAAGTGTGTACACTTCACCTAAGGTCGATGTCTTCGGGAAGCTCCACCGCTGCTTTCTCCGCTGATCAACTAGTCAGACCGCTAGGTTCATGACCTTCATCGCCAACCAGCTGGTCGGACTATTCGGCACTCACTTCTACTTGGCGCTCACCTCACCGCCGACTAGTTGGTTGGGTTGATCGGTGTTTGTTTCTTCGCCAACCGACTGGTCAGATTGTTTGTCACTTCATCGCCAGCTAAGCCGGGGATTCCCTTGGTGGCCGGGTCTTGATATGCAGATGTCAGATGACGTAGCAAGCTTTTAGATTTATTTTCTTTGACACTGCTATAAGATTCATTCTTCATCTTCTAGCATACTCGGGGACTAAGTGGCTACACTTCACCTAGCGGTGAATGTAGTGCGGGCGTCCCTGGTCGATTGGTCCCAGTCGGCTCTGATCGCGCCAGTTGGAGAAGAGCAGAGAGCAGGGGCTTGGTGTACCTAGGTCCAGATATGCGGGTCAAAGTTAGAAGTAGTGTTCTGGCCAGGCCTTCTGGTCTGAGAGGCCATCTGGACGTGGGCTGGGGACCAAAACGAGCGCTCTGGTCGGAGGGGTGGGCCGGAGGTAGGAAACGGGCGCCATTCCTCCTCGGCTAGACCTTCCGGTCGGTGACTAGATCACCCTTCTAGCCTATCATTTAGATACCTAGGCTAGCCCACGAGCTGCGTGTCGTCTGCTTGGGCTGAGCCTTTGTTGGGAAGCTGGTCTGCGAGGGACCTCGGGTTTATGAACCCGACAGGAGCCCCCCGAGCCCCGGGCGATTCAGGTAGAATCTTCTGGGGGAGTTTTGCCTTGAATGCGGGTGCGCGCGAGCGCACCCACGGTTGTAGCCCTCGAGCCCCCGGGCGATTCGGGTAGAATTGTTCGAGGGGTTTTTCATGTTGCTAACGGGGGAGGTTTTTGTTTTGTCGGTGGGTGTGCGTGAGCGCACCCGTGGGTGTAGCCCCTGAGCCCCTGGGTGATTCGAGCGGAATCATCTAGGGGGTGTTTGTCAGTGGGCGTGTGTGCATATTTTTTAGTCGAGACGGAGTCATCAACTAAGGCGTCGTTACGCAGCTGAGGTGTTTTTAGTTTTGGGATCAGGTGAGACGGAGCTCACGGATCCTAGCATCGATGCATGCCATGGGATCGAGTGAGATGGAGCTCATGGATCCTGGCATCGATGCGCGCCATGAGATCAGGCGAGGCAGTTAGTTTAGGGATCGGACGAGATGAAGCTCGCGGGTCTTGGCGGCGGTGCGCGCCATGGGATCGGGTGAGATGGAGCTCGTGGATCCTAGCGTCGGTGTGTGCCATGGGATCAAGCGAGGTAGTTAGTTTAGGGATCAGACGAGATGGAGCTCGTGGGTCCTAGTGTCGGTGCGGGCCATGGGATCGGGTGAGGTGGAGTCATGGATCCTAGCCTCGGTGTAGCCCGTGCAGCCGAGGCATTTAGTTAGTTAGTTTAGGGATCAGGCGAGCCAGAGCTCATGGATCCTAATGGGGCGAGTTTGGGGTCGTAGACCTAGGCGTTTGGTGTGCAGTCGAAGCATAGCCGAGGATGGGGTGAGTTTGAGGTCGCAGATCCAGGCGTTTGGTGTGCAGTCAAAGCATAGCCGAGGATGGGGTGAGTTCGGGGTCACAGACCCAGGCGTTTGGTGTGCAGTCGAAGCGTAGCTGAGGATAGGGCAAGTTCGGGGTCGCATACCCGGGTGTTTGGTGTCTTGAGCCCCTGAGCCCTATTGGGCCTTGGTAGGGGTCGGTTTGAGTTGTGTGTGTTACCCCATCCTCGGTTTCTCACAACCAGAGGGACTGAGTTTTGTCGCTTGCCTTGATCGCTTGGGCTTGAGTGACGCGCTCGGTGAACTCGCTAATGGGTATGATCGAGTGGAATCCGGGTCCATCGTTCATGATGGGGTCAGCATAGCCCTCTTGTAACATTCCACAGCTCCTTTACCTGCAACCCAGTAGATGCCTAGGTCATTCCAGAGACCGACCCGAGTGGCCTACTGGCCTCCCTTCAATGGAGATTATGTGGGCTTAGCGAGAGGTTTAGGATCGAACGAGAAGGTTGAGATGACCCTGTCTGCTTTGGGACAGACCGAGCGAGGGCTGCATGGGGCTCATCTATGTTTTCTCCCCTAGCTCTGTTTGACATGGGGTGGCCTTCGCACCACGGTCGGTCATTGCTCATGTTGAATGAGGCAACTGCCACTTCATGACGCAACATGGAGCGTTGTGATGCATTTCGCTGCATGTGCGATGCTTAGTTCCCGAGCCCCCGAGCGGTTTAGGGCCTGAATCGTCCGAGGGCACGGGCGTATGGAATGAATGCGTGTATGGATGTATGAAATAATTATAAAGAAATAGCGGGGGTCGGTTGTGTTACCTTGGTGACTCAAGTGACGGGGTTTGAAGAGCTCCAATCAGAAATGTCCAACCGGGACCCATGCTCATCGTTCATGATGGAGTCAGCATGGCCTACATGGGGGCGTCCCTTTACTCCTTACCTATCTCTCGGCGTGTTTTTCTGAGCCATTTGATCGACTTAGAAAGCCCAATGGTCTCTCCTGGCAGAGATCCCTTTGTTTTAGGTTTTTCCAAGTCCCGCCTAGGGAGGCGAAGAGCCGCTTGTGTGTGGTGGCGCTTTGGTTTTTGTGCCTGATGTGCGGTAGTGGTGGGCCATACACAGGCCATGTCCCGTCTTACCAGGCATCGTTCCGTCTGACCAGGCATCGTTTCGTCGGTCGGTGTGCATCCTAGCGGTCAGGGTGCGTCCCATCATTTCCCATTCGCTCTAATCTTTTGTCCCTCTTCATTTATCATGTTTCCTCTTTAAATAGGGAGAGGGAGAGGGCTCCTCGTCGTAGTCCTTTGCCTGTTCTCCATCTATTGCCTTTCCTTCTTCCTCCTCATCGAGAGTGCCTATATGCCGCGGTGGTTCCTAAGTGAGAGAGAGGGTAAGCGAGGGAGAGGACTTATAGATCCTTTTGTGAATCCAGAGCGTGATGTCGAGCTGGAGGCTACCCAAGGCGGTGTTGGTTGTCTTTGCCTGAGAAGTGGCGGCTTCCGCCGAAGGGGGTGGTGCGCTGGATTCATCTTCGAGATGGAGCCGTGTGTGGATTTTCTCTGGTGGATCTTCACCGGGTGAGCCTTGTCAGAGGGGAAGTTGCCTAGGATCGTGCTAGTGGAGGGTTCCGTGCCTACAGCTGCTCAGGTTGGCCAGTTAATAAAGTTTGATGAGATCTCTTCCAACCATGGTGGCCATACCTCGGTGGCCGCGTCCCTGCCCTGGAGCTGCCTCGACTGCATGAGAAGGTTAGGAGCTCCATGCTCTTCTACTGAGCATCTATGAGTGCGACGCCCTTGAGGTACCCATTACGCTCGCCGAAGTCGAGGGAGCAGAACCGAGCGGGTCCCCTATGGCGGTGGTTATGTTTGGCGGCGTGTGTCATGGCCTTTCCTTTGGTGTCAGGCGATGTCGTTGAGCGGCCACAGTAGTATTTGGATTAGAAGTAGTTTGGAAATGTAATAGTTGAGTTCGTGGGTGAGTCCCCGTGTGAACAATTTTTTGTATCAATGAATACATCAGTTCTATTTTTGTGATAGAATTACAATCCATTCCCTATTTTTATCCTAGCATAGCCTTTGTTTTTGTCCTTTCTTTTTTGCACCTACCCGTTAGTTCTATAGGCTGCAGCTTTTAAGAACCTGGGCAGGGCCCGCGGGGCTCAACTGCTCGTAACCGTAGGTCATGGCGGGGTGCATTCGGTTAGGAGCAAGAACAAAGTTACGTAGGGCAATCACAGGAATGGAATGTGCTTCCATTTGGGGACAAGGTTGTTTACCATATGATAGTAAAAAATAGAGGTAATATTTAGTATTGTACCCTCATGGAGCCCTTGAGCGACCTGGGCTAAAAGTGTTTGAGCTAGGGTGCTTTATAGGAGCAAGTGTTTGACTAAAAAGCGGTAAGACCAAATTTAGGGGAAAAATGACGTAGCTGTTTAATATTCCAAGTGTTGGTAAGAACATTGCCATTGTTGTCCTCCAGTCAGTAGATGCCCGGTCAGATTACTTCGGTCACCGTATAGGGTCCTTCCCATGGTGGAGAGAGTTTGTGTTTTTCCTTCATCGATTGGGTCCTCTGGAGTACGAGATCACCGACTTCGAGGATCCTCCCCCTAATCTTCCTTTCTTGGTACCTACGGAGAGTTTGCTAATGGCGAGCAGAGCGGATGACGATCATCTCACGGGCCTCCTCGAGCAGGTCAACTGCGTCTTGCTAAGCCTCCAATGCTCGGTCATGGTTGAAAGCCTTCACTCTTGGGGCACCATGGTCGAGGTCGGAGGGCAGTACTGCTTCAGCTCTATAGGCTAGGAAGAAGGGTGTGAACCCTATGGATCGGTTCAGGGTCATTCTCAGGCTCCAGAAGATGACTAGGACCTCTACAACCCATCGCCTAGTGTACTTGTTGAGTCGATCAAAGATGCGTGACTTGAGTCCTTGGAGGACCATGCCATTGGCACGCTCGACCTATCCGTTAGTATGTGGGTGTCCGACTGAGGCCTAGTCGATTCTGATGCCGTATCCATCACTGAAGTCCAGGAACTTCTTCCTAGTGAAGTTAGTCCTATGGTCAGTGATGATGCAGTTGGGAACGCTAAATCGGTAGATGATGTCGAGGAAGAATTTGACCACCTCTTCCAAGCGGATGTTGGTGATGGGCTTGGCCTCTATCCACTTAGTGAACTTGTCGACTGCTATGAGTAGGTGAGTGAAGCTGCCTGGGCCCTTTTTGAGGGGTCCCACAATGTCGAGGCCCCAGACCACGAATGGCCAGGTGATGGGGATGGTTTGGAGCTCCTGTGCCGGCAAATGGGTTTGCCGAGCATAGAACTGGCATCCTTCACACCTGCGGATGACCTCCTCTGCATCTCGTAGTGCGGTGGGCTAGTAAAAACCTTGGCGAAAGGCTTTTTGGACCAGCGACCTTAGGGCCGCGTGATGTCCATAAATCTCGGCATGGACCTCGGGGAGGAGCTGCTTCCCTTGGTTGGTGGGGATGCACTTCATGAGCACCCCCGATGGACTCCATTTGTAGAGTTCATCACTAAGTGCGACAAAGGTCTTGGCGCGTCGAGCGATCCATCGGGCTTTAGTCCTTTTGGGAGGGAGAACCTCCTCGAGGAGGTAGGTGAGTAGTGGCGCTCGCCAGTCGGTTTGATCGAGTGCCAATACGGCAATGTTGGCGGGTGATGTCGTCATGGAGGTACTGGGATCGAAGCCCCCGAGCGCTGGTTTGGCGTTGGGGTCAAAGCCCCTAGGTGCTGGCCTAGCATTGGGGTGTGTCTGGACCGGACCTTCTAGGATGTGAGCGGAGGGCTCATGGACATCGTTGATGAAGACCCTGCTTGGCGATGGCTCCCGCCTGGCGGCCAATTTTGCAAGAAAATCGGCCGCATCATTGTCCATTCAGGGGACGTGATGTAGCTCGATCCCCTAGAATTTGTCCTCAAGTTTGCACACCTCTTGGCAGTATGCTACCATGAGGGGGCTTTTGCAGGAGGACTCCTTCATGACCTAATCAACGACCAGCTCCGAGTCACCACGAACGTAGAGTCGCGTAGCACCAAGCTCGATGGCGATACGTAGTCCGTTGATGAGGGCCTCATACTTCACGGTGTTGTTTGAGGCTAAAAAGTGGAGGTAGATGGCGTAGCAGAGCCTACTCCCATTCGGGGAGATCAGAACCACTCCAGCCCCCGAGCCAGGCGCCAGTATGGACCCGTCGAAGTACATTGTCCAGTACTCGTGGGTGACGTCTAGGGTCGGTAGCTGCACCTCTATCCATTCAGCGACAAAATCCATGAGAGCCTGAGATTTAATGGCAGTACAGGGGATGTACCTCATGTCGTGGCCCATGAGTTCAAGTGCCCACTTAGAGATTCGTCCCATGGTGTCGTGGTTGTGGATGATGTCCCCGAGCGGGTATGAAGTGACGACCGCGACTTCGTGGTCGGTGAA